>NC_060955.1:19562402-19667402 GCF_910589235.1 Vespa crabro
GTTGGTTACTATGAAACTAATCTTCTTTTATCAGGGAAAAATTTCACGGCTGAATCACGTCGTACGTTAGCCATATCTTGACGGTGAGTCTTGCTTCTCACTTTTCTCTCTTCTTTTCTTTTCTTTTCTTTTCTTTCTCTTCTCTTCTCTTCTCTTTTTTTTTTCTTTTCCTTTCCTTTCTTTTCTTTACTTTTCTTCTCGTTTCTTCAACTCGCCGTCAGCTCTCTTTAGCCGTCCATAGTAGTTGGAAAAAGCGCGCCAGCGCGTACCCACGAATCGATATACCTTTGGCCAACTTAGCGATTCAATCAGTGATCGAAACTCAATTTCCTCGGACTGATTCAAGACGTAAAGAAGAGAAAAGGGAGAGAGAGAGAGAGAGAGAGAGATAAAGAAAGAAAAAAAGACATTGCACGGGATGGAATTGCCAGTCGGGATTTTAGGGTTCACGCGAAAAAAACTCGGTTAAACGGGATTTGAACGTACTTGATAAAGCTGCGATCGTTCAGGCTTTTCGTCGCGCTACGATCAAAAGCACGGAATTTCGTGTACGTTTCTAATTTCACGATTAAAGGAAAACCCTTAGACGATGTGTATACCATTGATAAGACGATTATTTCGAGGTGAACTTTCGAATGAAAGAAAATAAACAAAAAAGATGAAAAAAAGAAAAAAAAAGAATAAAAAAAGATTAAATAAATGAATAAATGAATGATTGAATGAATGGATAAATGAATAAATAAAAAAATAAATAAATAAAAAAAGAAATAAATAAAAAAAATTGAAGATTCCGTTCGTTAATTAACGCTTTTGCAAACAGCGACGAGATGCGACGACGAGATGAGAAGGATCTTAAGAGAAGTGCCGGTCGTCGGTGCAAACGACTATTGCCAAGCGTTCTTTCATTATGACTGATTTATCGGGGTGCGCCCTCGTCATGCGTGCCAGCGAGCACACATGTGTTTCTATTAATAGATAGACCACCGTGGCTTCTAGCTCGACGACGCAACAACGCCTCGCGATATCATCGAGTTTGCTTGAGAAGAAACTAAAACACGTTATGCGTTCTTGGCTCTTGGTTGGAAAATAAAAGAAAGAAGGAAAAAAAAAAAAAAAAAAAAGAAAAAAAAACAAAAACAAAGAAAAAGAAAGAAAGAAAAAAAAGAAGAAAGTAAAATAAAAATGTCTAACTTGTCGCGTACGAGTTTAAAAAGGTTATAAATAAAAATTGAAAAGTTTGTTGGAACTTGTCGCAAGGTGACGGGAATATATAATGTTACGTCGAGTATGTACCATTCGTTGTGTGAAAGAAAAAAAAAAAGAAAAAAGAAAATTTACCTTCTGACAATTGAATTAAAGTTTTCAATGAAAATCAAAATGTACTCGTAAATTTAAGACATTTCAGAGATATTTTGAGAAAACATAAAGCATAAAGAAAAAAAAAAAAAGAAAAAAGAATAAATAAATAAAAAAAAAAAAAAAAAAAAAAAAAAAAAAAAAAAATTTATTAGACATTGAACAATTATTGCAGAAAGTTTTTTACGACGATTCAATATTCGGATCTTTATTAATTCCTTTGACATATTTCTTTTGGATTTTTTGTAATTACATTCGCAAATTTCGAATCTAAATCTAATCTAATAAAGAAAGTAAATTCGACATAGAAATGGCACAGTATATACGGACAAATGAAGGCTCTGAAAAGGGATAGAAATTTTGTCATGTTCACGTGCCATTTATTAGTGGTTGGAATAAAATTCCAGAGAAATAATCCTTTTCTCTTATCTTTTTCAAAAAGCTTCCGATCTTTCTCAAAACCCCTTGGGCCGTTCGGCACGACACGACGCGGACACAACGCGAGTACGACACGGAAACGATGCGGAAATGATACGGTGACGACGTGCTGATGAAATTTTTTTACTTTCATATACTTATTTTATTCCATTATTGTTTCAATATTCTAAAAACTTCAATTTACGAATAACTTTTAATTCTCATAAAAATTTTAATTCAAATAACAAAAGATCATTTCTCTTTTCGCATTACTCATTATTACACACACACAAACATAAACAACTGCCATTTCTTCATAACCAGAAGATTCATTAAACACTATTAACAAGTGTTTGTCAATAATATCAAAAGTATATAATCAAGAAAATTATTGATTATTCAAACCTATCACTTCGTTATAATTTAATTCAATTTTACAACACCTATATATGCATTAAGTTTGACGAATATATTTATTATTTAATAATCCTTGTCATCCAATGTAAACGTATATTTTTTAAATAGACTTACACAGTTAACGGGTTAATATTATATGAGGAGTACAAAAAAAAAAAAAAAATAAAATAAAAAAAATAAAAAAAGAAAGAAAAAAAAGAAAAAGAAATCTCTAAAACGAAGAAACAGCTTATATATCTCATATAAATAACAATATGAATAAAATGGAAGATACAGAAATAAAATTATTTTCACAGTTTATTTGTCGTCGATCTAAATGCAAAAGCAAGCGAATTCAAATTCGAATCGACGCGCCGCCAGCCGCAATGTCGGCCACCAGTTTGGAAGCGGAATAAACGCGGCGGCGACGTAACCGCCGATATTCCCCTTCTATCTATAACTCTACTTCTCTCTCTCTCTCTATATATATATATATATCTATCTATCTATCTCTCTCTGTCGCTCTCTTCCCACTCCTAGTAACCACTTTTCGCGAGCGTCAGAGGGCACGATAGAAGAGGCAGCTTAATAGAACGATAACGCGAGAGGCGTCCTCTTAATGGAATATCGCAGAAAACCACCGTGACATTAACCTCCGCCAACGTGATGATGACCCCTTCGCGGAAAGCCAAACGAATATTATATTCGACATCTTCGAGGATGAGAGAGGGGTTTCGTTCGATGAAAGATCGAATAATTCGTGGAGTCGAAGCCACCGTGAAATTGAACGAAGCACCGTTCAAGAGAATCTTCCATGCACTATGGAGGTAGAAAGAACAATTTGTTGTAAAATAGTCTCTATGTAAAATAGAAAAAGAAAAAGGAAAAAAAAAAAAAGAAAATGAAAGATATGAAAATGAATGATAATTTTTATTTTGAGGTCAATGAATTTATGTCAAGTGATTGAAATAATTAGGGGGGTGAGGGTGGAAGAGAAAAGAAAAAGAAAAAGGAAATAAAGAAGAAGAAAGAAAGAAAGAAAGAAAGAAAGAAAAAAAAGATAAGGGCTATACGATTGATCACGACTCCTTGTCGATTCCCATACGACTTTTAATTTAAGACGAATGGAAAGAGAAAAAAAAGGAGAGTCGAGAAGAACGATATACGATAAAATTGATGGAACCTTAAGAAATCTTGCGATAAGCGACATACAACCGACCTTCTCCTACTCCGATTAGGTACATTTCCCGTGAGTACGTCCGCTCTTGGCAGTCGATTTACTGACTCAATGATCCGTGGAAGCGTCCCGTAGTTCTACCTTCTCATGAAATATCGTCAATCCAATTTAACGATAATTAATTGCACTTCACTCGAGAGAACGCGATCGAGAGTGATCCGTGACGGAGTCGAGCTTGGCCGGTGCACTCGATTTAATTCGATCGTACTGCAACTGCCCTCTCCCTTTCCCTCACTCTTTCCCCTTCTCTCTCTCTCTCTCTCTCTCTCTCTCTCTCTCTTTCTCTCTCTCTCTCTCTCTCTCTTTCTCTCTCTGTCTCTCTCTTTCTCTCTCTTACTCGTATAAAAGGAAAAATTTTGTTTTATCGTTAAAGAATCCACGAAAAAAAAATCGAGAGTTATGGCCTAGTTGATACGCTGGTAACATGTTGAAAGGAAATTACTAACGATGTTTGTGGAATTGGAATCGTTAATCATGATTTTATATATATATGTCATTATAATATATATATAAATATATATATATATTATAATCATATATATGACATATATATATATATATGATTATTATTTTTATTACTTTCAAAGCTCAATGCGGAACGATCGATGATATTGATAAATCTCGTTTTTCAGATTCGCTTTTTAAACACTGCTGGTGGGAAATTCTCTCTCTCTCTCTCTCTTTCTCTCTATTTCTACACACATACATACATGTATACACACACATATACACACACACTTGCAGCATATCCCAGGAATCTAATTAGTAATCAGGTGTATGCTCTATGACTTAAGCGGGTTAAAAGGGAGTTAAAGGGATCGAAGTCATCGTATAGGACAGTTTCGCATTGTGTCCCTATCTTGTTCCAATTACACGTCGAAATTGCGGTTTAATCTGAATACAGTATGTCGTCCTCGTTCTCGCTCTTATCCTCGTCCTCGTCCTCATCGTCGTCGTCGTCGTCGTCGTCGTCGTCGTCGTCGTCATCGTCGTCGTCGTCGTCGTCGTCGTCGTCGACCTCGCCATTCTCTACACGGAAGAGATTGTTCGACAGCTTTGTTCCGCGTACCGACAAAGTTCTATCTGTTGGTTGGAACGAAAAGATCGATCACCAAATCACCGACAAAATCTTCTTAACGATACTTGAAAAACTTTTCCAAAACTGATTTCTAAGAGTTACTAGTTTCATTAATTAATCCCATCATGAAAACGTAAAATACATCAACATCGTTTTAATTAATGTCGTCGACGTTATATACAACACCGAGATAATGAAATTCTTTAAAAACTTTTAATATATAATTTCGATATTGAAAAAAAAAAAAAAAAAAAAAAAAAAAAAAAAAAAAAAATTAACATTAATTTTTCTAATTAAATATCTATGAGTTATCAATAGAGCATACATACAAATACTCATTCTCAATTTACTAATCCTTCTAATATCGATCTAATCAAACTTTCAAATACATTCCTTTCGAAACATCTCCAAGAGATCGATTAGTCTACTGATACGAGTTACAATCAAAAAAAGAAAGAAAGAAAAAAAAAGAAAAAGAAAAAAGAAAAAAAAAGAAAGAAACTTGTCCTAATCGTTCCTCCATCGATCGATGGAAGGAATAGTCTAAGCAAATAGATATCGGCGCTTGTTCGTTTTAGCTTCTTAAACAAAGCGATCGCTGAGTTCGCAAACCAAGTAGAAAATCGACGACGACGACAACGACGACGACGAAGACGACGACGACGACGATGATGATGATGGTGGTGATAGTAGTGGTAGTGGTAATAGTGGTGGTAGTGAAAGATCGAGGGTGTGCGCGCGCGCTTAACGTGGCTATGTCGGGAGCGGATCGGCTGCAATTCGAGCCACGACTTTCCGGCTCGGTGCAGAATAATCACGGAGACGGAGACGCGATGGGGTTGAGTTAAATGATCGATCGCTCCCGCGGAAACTCTCGTTAATCGTCCGTTTCCGTTCCGCGCTTCCCATTCCGTCTATCGGCTCCGCCGGAAACTCGTGAGATAGTTTCGCGCCGACGATTTCGATAGTTCTGACCTCTACCATACCATCTCCCCCACGCCACAGCCCACCATCGTCCATCCCCTCTCAATCTTCTTCGCCATTCTTATTTTCTTCGAATTTCTTCCTTCTCTCGGAAACCATGAATCTTTTCGAAGAGAATGACGGAAATTCTTAGAAATACGACGAAATGAACGATAATCCGATAAAATATGTGAACAAAAAAAAAAAAAAAAAATAAAAACGAAAAAGAAAAAAAAAACAAAATATAAACAATTTGTAGATCGGAAAGTAACATTTATTAATAACATGCACATTTACGAATGATTATAATTCGTTAATCCTTTTAATGAATAATAATGATATTATTATTTCATACTGTTCACATGTTAACATGACTTCGGTAATTGAAAAAAAAAAAAATCAAAAAAAAGAAAAGAAAAGAAAAAGAAATAAAAAAGAGAGAAGAAAAACAAAGTCTATCTGATCTCGATTGATATTTCGCATCGTTATAAATTCATGTATAACTTATCAAAGAGAAAATGTTATCTGGTTTTCGAACTCGCGACGGCAGACAAAAGAATTTCCGAAGGTATGCCCCGTAGAAAATTTACGCCCCTGGAAATTTCGTAAAGAGATGGGTACGGGCGAGTATATTTCACGAGAAGCCACGATAGCCCGGATGGTGTTCGTTAGAATCCCCATACTTAATCTAACCTTAACCTTTATTTATCCTGCAGACCGAGAGTAAGCCAAAGGGATAGAAGCACACGTACGTATTTGACAAGTCTGCGTGTATATGCTAAAGAGAAAAAGAGCGAGAGATAGATAGAGAGAAAGAGAAAGAGAAAGAGAGAGAGAGAGAGAAAGAGAGGGAGAGAGATAAAGGGAAGGAGGGGGGGGGAGGAAAGAAGGAGTTAGGTAGCACGTTCGTCAGTGGTCAGACTGGTTAGCCAGTGTTTCAGAATAGGAAAAAAGAAGAAAGACTTGTGCTCGCTCTTACTCCTGACTCCGTCGCATGTTCGGCCCTGAATAATGGCGCTTGTAAAAATAAAGCTCCCGAGGTGAAAAAAAAAAAAAAAAAAACAAAAAGAAAGAAAAAAGAAGTGCGACGACGCCTACGACACTACAAATACTGATTCGCACGAGATGAACAAGAAGACAAGTTTCGTGAGAAAAGGTTCGGTATTGTGATAACAACGATAAAAGCTTTCGGTTTTCGTCTTTCTTGCGTACTCATGCATTACTAAAATGTCGACATACGCGTTAATTCGTATTTCCTCTAGAAAATTAGGAAAAATTGTCACGTAACGGATAAAAAAAAGGGAAAAAAAGGAAAAAAAAAAAAGGAAAAAGGCAGAGAAATCTTGTTAAAAGAAAAGAAGAAGAAGAAGAAGAAGAAGAAGAAGAAGAAGAAGAAGAAGAAGAAGAAGAAAGAAGAGATAGGTAATTAAAGGCGTAAGCGGAGCACGAAACTGGACAGTGGCCATGTTCGTTCAAGAAATGCACCGGTCGTTTGCTCACTTGCTGTGAGATGGCTGGCTGGCTGGGTGGCTGGCTGGCTGGTTGGCTGACTGGTTGGCTGGTTGGCTGACTGGCTGACTGGCTGACTGGCGTCTTCGAAAATTCTTTTTGGACGGTAAAGTAAATTTGTTGAGAGAGGAGCGCACAGAATACTGAAAGACGTATCAACGACGAGAGGGAAAAACTAGATAGGGGATGTTTTGATATACTTGCCAATGAAATTTGCATGGTATTGAATGTAGATGTAGAAAAACAGAAGAGAGTGATGGTAAAAGGATCACTTGCGAAATCTTTTGAGAAAGTATAAAGAAATAGAAAGCTTTTGGTTAAACGTTTGACAAACGTTCGACCATACGATAACGGCGTAATGGTACGTACTTGATAGTAACTGAGTAGAGCTTCGTAAGGTCTCATATTTTTCTTTTCTTTCTTTCGCATGGTATAGTAGCTAGCAGTTTTGAAGTCTTCGAGCGATAAAGAATAGAAACAATTTACGATAAAGAGGGTAATACGAGAACATAATGTATGCAAATATCAGGAAGACACGAGTCAAGTGATTGCTCACAATTTAGAATCGGCTACATGAGAAATGGTAATAGACGATGCGTAGCGGTCGTGCCATTGGGAAAGACAAAAACCGCAAACTACTTCGTTCCGACTCGTCGTCCATCTCGAGAGTGTCTTCTTCTCCCTCGCGGCCAGTCACAACGTTTCAAAGTTCTACGAAGTGTGAGGGGTGATACGAGAAGAAGAGGGCCAAAGGGGACAAAGAAGAACAAGAAGAAGAGAGAAAGACTAGAGTGAAAAAGAAAAGAGAAGAAGAAGAAGAAAAAGAAGAAGAAGAAGGAAAGGACGAAGACATAAAACATTCAAGAACCGGGAGGAGTTGGTGAATAATGCATAACCGCGGAAATGGACCGCTTAGGCGATTTAAATCTCATAAATGCATCGCCCGTTTGTTCCCAAGGGCACGTACCATTTTGTCAGGACACTCGCCTATCGCGCTTTCGCTTCTGGGATTCTTCTCTTCTAGTCACATATCACGACGTTCAGACGTTGTTTCGAAACGAAGACGAAAGAGAATTTTCATGATTTTCTTTATTCTACCTTCTTTATAAGAGAAAAGGATAAAGTAATAAGAACAAAAGAATACCATCGGATGATAATGTCAAACAACTGACTAGATCGATATCCGTTTGCTTTGCTTGAAACTTTATCCTTTCATTTTGAAGCCGAGATAATATCAACGAAAAATGAAGGAATCGAGGTGCCGCAACTATCATTCGCAAAAACAGTTTGAAGAAGAGACTTAGTGAAAGCCTCGACGAACGATCCTTTTAGCAAAACTGGTCTTACGTGCTTTCCCACTCGCATATTGGATTTTCGGACCTTTTAGTCGCCGGATCTCTAGAAGCCGCACCGCCGTAAAGAAGCTTTGCCGTGTAAAGAATTAGATGCCTTTCAAAAAGAGCTACTTTCGAAAGCAGCTATCTGCCGCATGGACTCCTCCTCCAAACTCTTAGTCAACGAGCTTCGATCGATCGATAGGAAACCGCATCAAGCTGTAAAGGGAACATTCGAAAAATAAAAAGGAAGTCAAGAGTCGATGCGATTCCATACATTCGGCTGTTTTTAAAATAAACAAAAATTGAAAAGGTGAATAAGATATATATATATATATATATATATATATATATATACAATTAAAATAATCGAAATAAGGTTAATAAATTCAAACGAACGTCAACAAAATTGAATGTCGACGAATTGATGAATCGAACATCAGTCAGACTTTAATCCACGAAACTACTACTAGTAGTCTTGTCTATGAATGCTTGAGTTTCGAGTTTTGAGAGAGAAAAAGAGCGAGGAAATGAGCGCCGATTATTCTGGATATAACGCAAAAATGAAAGCAAATTTCGCAGGAGAGAGAACTCTGCGAACTCTCTGTTGAAAATCAGCACGGTTGAGTTGAATGATATCAAGAAATCTAACAAAAGGAGTGACTGAGGTGAAGGCGGAAGTAGGAGAAAAGAAATGGAAAAGAGGAGAGAGAGAGAGAGAGAGAGAGAGAGAAAGAGAGAGAGAGAGAGAAAGAAAAGAAAGAGGGAAACAGAAAAAGGTCTATTCATCTGGAGTATCTGAAATTATCCGTAACTCTCTTTCGGTAATTCACTTCGAAGCACGATTCGTGCTGGAAAAGCGGTCATTGAATCCGACGGACGCCATGGGTCTCTCTCTATCTCTCTCTCTCTCTCTCTCCGTTTTTCTTTCATTTAAAAGCACGGACTACGATAGCAGAAGGGAGGACAACTCTTTCGAGCAGAAACGAGTTTCCCACCATGAGTGCTCGCTACTCTCAGAGGAACGTTTGACTCGGAGAGAACCGTAGTTTCGAGCCTCTGCTACTTCTGAATCTAGACGGAAAAGTGTAATTAATTGTTAAATCGCTCGATTCGAGAGTCGAATGAGATTTGTGCTCACGATCGGTACTAGATAGAAGATTATTTTCCTTTCTTTATTTTTATCTTTTTATCCTTTTCTCTTTTCTTTTTTTTTTTTTCCTTTTTTTTCCTTTTTCTTCTCTCTTTCTTTTTTCCTTCCTTCTCTTATTTCCTTTTTTTTTTCTAACTGAAGTTGAAACATTATTTTACCTGTTAAATTATTACTCGCACGAATTCTATTGTACTTCCTGAAGCTCGTCAGGTCGTCGTGCTTTTAAGAATTCCACCTCATTCCCGAATTAAGAAGATGAAGGAAAAATTGAGCTACCGCCGAGAGACAGAGGCGAAAGCTTGGATATTCTCGGATGTCCTCGTATTTCGTAGCACGTGACAGCTACAAGAATGGTATAAATGGTTTAATTTCCTTATTCTACGAGCAAACCACTCCATAGATCGCGCTTGGCATACTGATGAAACGATGATACTTTTACTGGGATGTAATCAAGCTTTCTCGAGATGTTTACAATAAACAATTTTTTTCTTATAATATAAATGTATTACTTGCTAAATTTTTATTCAATTGTATTCCGAGCTCGATCGTGTTCATTAATCAAAATTATGTATTAACAAATTTGCAAATATAAACGTCTAACGAATTCTACGATATGTCAAATAATATATAAATTAATTTTATATTTGAGAAAAAGAAAAATTATATAATAAACGGGGTTTAAAGAGGCCAAAAAAAAAGAAAAAAAAAAAAGAAAAAAAAAACGAGGCTAAGTTTCTCTTATCGAAAAGATTCCTTTTGTACGACTCTGTGTATTACGACGAAATATATATTAAGTAGGACTTAAAGATGATAGAGAAAAAGGAAAGTCATGCGCGTATATTCGTAAGATTGCTATTAATTAAGAGTATTGTTAAAGTTACACTATATCCTATGTGATTTTTTTTTCTTTTTCGTTAAATAAAGGACAACAATATAATCTTATTTGAAATTGGGACTGGATGCTCACTGACGTGAAAAATACAATACATTTAAGTGTAATTAATAAATAATTTTGAAAATACGCGAAGAATTCATTGCACTTAAACGATCAATGAAAAAAGAAGAAAAAGAAAAACAAAAAAAAAGCGTAATATTACGTGCCAATGAATTACAAATAATGGCACTTTTACAATTCGTATTTTACGTAGTAAGCGTAGGTATGATTAATTAAAAGCGTACACGAACGAAACTTGCGTCTACGCATCCTTCGTTCCCTATCAACATCGATTATGATAAAGGGATATAGGAATTTTGTTGGGAGAGCGAAGCTGTGTTTTCGAAAGGGTCGGAACTACCAGCTACAATTTTGCGTTAAAATTTCATACATGTTATGTATGACGATGCCAAACCTCAAAGGATCCCACGATTCGACGAATGAACATACACATACATATATATATACATACATGCATATGTATTAGCATATATATATATACATATGTATATATATATATATATATATATATATATGTACGTATATATATGCTGATACATATGTATATACATACTCGTTATTCTGTCGCCACTTATGCTATGGTAGAATAAATCGAAAAGAATTGGAATTATCATTGAGTGCTATGAGGTTTCCCTTTGATCGTTAACGCATGTTGTGGATAATAACTTATGGATAAAATTTCTGATATAGTTTACAATGAGAATGATAAGATGAACGGGATAATAAACATTCGTGCTTTATAAAATTAACATCTAGTCAATTAATTTCATATTTTTCCTCATTAAAAGCTCGCACGGATTATAAACAAATAAAAAACGAGTGAAAAAGAGAAAAAAGAAAAAAAGAAAAATGACAAATATTTTCCATCCGCTATTTGTATTTATAATATAAACGGCTAATATTACCGAGACTGTTTATAGGAGCTCAAATAACGCGAAACCATACACGTATTGCTCCCGAAGTTATAATTCCCATTATTTACAAAATTAATTTAAGAGCTTTCTATTTTAATTCAATAAAGCGAGAAACGCATTGTAATATTTATTTATCAACATTCATTGTAACATTATTTAAACAGAGCGTAAGCATTTCACGATAACCGACGTATGTATTTGGAATGCATATAAAAATTAACACGTAGGTAACAGATAAGTTAATAAATCTATCTACGCAAAATGTTGATTTATATTAATCGATTTTTTTCTTATTCTTTATATATATATATATATATATAGGTATACTGTATATAAAAATATTTCTATCAGTTTTTTGACATATAGATATTTTCAATGCAATCAGAAGGTAAATACTAGTTAAAATTTGCCAAAGAATTTTTCTAATTTATTCTTGAACAAATTAAACGTTCATCATTTTACTGTATTACATTTAACATACGGGATTAACATCCATTAGTTACTAGAAAGTAGATATGCGTCCATTAGCCGATAAACACAAATTATGTACTCGAGTAACGATTGAAATATTTTTCGTAAAGAACGAGGAAACGAAAAGAAAGAGAAAGAAATGATGAAGAAGAAGAAGAAGAAGAAGAGCGACATAATTCGAGAGAAGGAAGAAGAAACGACAGAACGACGTCGAAGAACAGTTTCATGAATTTTCAACGACGCAAAGAAAGTATCTTGGCCGTTTAAAAGAAGAGAAAGACTTCCTTCGTCGTTTCCACCATAGATTTTCCTTTCAACTACCTACCCTCCTTCATCTTTCCCTTTACCTCCTCTCCCATCAGCCGGTAGAAAACGTCGAAACAATCGGCCGTTTCTCACGAAGACGCTATCTCTCTCTCTCTCTCTCTCTCTCTCTCTCTCTCTCTTTCTCTCTCTCTCTCTTTCTCCTTCTCTTTTCTCTTATTCTCGTATTCTCTACCATTCTCGTTTCTCCGTACACGTAACTTTCGCGTTTTGCCGCGTAAAAATCGTTCCAACGGCAGACTCGGTCGTCGGAGCATACCTTCTTTCCTTCCTCTTTCTCCTCTTCCTCCTGGTCTTTCTCCTCGCCAACACAACTCTCTTCTCTCCTGCTTCCTTAGAAACGGACGAGTATCCATTAGCGTGTCGCTGGGTAGTACTACGTAAAGGTACACCTCGAGTGTCAGACTCTGTTTCCATCCTGGCAAAGCGTACACGCGCGTTTTGTATGGCCGCGCGTTTCAATATAAAAATTTTTCTACTATTATCGTCGTAACAAAGAGAGGAAGATAGATAGATAGATAGTCAACGATAGAAAACTCCTAAGAAATTGGGAGCAAGAGGTTGTGTAAATGCGAGGAAACTTTTTTCCCCCTTTCTTTTTTTTTCTTTGAAGGAAATAAAAATGAAACGAAAAAGAGGAAAGAGAAAGAAAGAAAAAAGAATCAAGAAGCTACCGAAAAAATGGAACATGTGTGAAAATGAAGAAAAAAGGGAAACAGAGAGAGAGAGAGAAATAAAGAGAGAAAGAGAGAGAGAGAAACTACTCGATCTACGGCATCTTTCACACCGAATTCTACGGAAATGTTTCCAAGCAAAGGGGTTGGTTGGCTACACCGAAGCACTGAGTTTTCTGTTTGCATCGGGTAAATATTTAAGTCCGTATTCCAAGCCATTCTGGAAGCTCTCTCTTTTCTTTCCTCTTCTTTCTTTCGAATACGGAATCTATGCTGTTTCTCTCTCTCTCTCTCTCTCTCTCTCTCTCTCTCTCTCTCTTTCTCTCGTTCTTTGGTTTGTTCGTCTGTCCTCATTCTCTCTCTCTCTTTCTCTTTCTCTCTTTCAAGTCCTCCTCTTAAGCCTACGTTCGCCGAGAGAGCAGCGTAACTTTCACGAACTTTTTCGGAATCGAAGAGATTCGATCAAATATTAGGGGCGCCTTTGCAGTCAAATAGTGGCGTACACACGTCTCTAGGCGAAGTAAAATTGTTGAAAATAGTTTCTCTCTCTCTCTCTCTTTCTCTTTCTCTCTCTCTCTTTCTTTCATTCTCTCTTTTACCATTCTATCATGAAGTAGCGAATGAAATAAAAGCGAAAGAAATGTTCCGATTGAAATGAAAACTATTGTGGTGGCGAGAGGAAGAGGGGGAGGGGAGGGGAGGGGAAAGAAAAACCGCACGTGATTGCTAAACCATGATCTTGAGAAATTGATATTTTTATTTTAGTTCGATCGACTAACGTGATATATTGTAAGAACGAATTGATGTAGATACTTCGAAACATCGATTTTGTTTTTACACGAAGTCATATAGGCAAGTGTACATATATATATATATATGCATATAATCTGGTTGTTGGAAACGCCTGTGAAAATTATATACTGCGCATGATTAATAACGTTCTTCAGAAAGCGCGAACGTCTGCAAGCGAGATGAATGTATCCAAAGACAATGGAAACTTTGCTTATCTACATATTGTCTCGCGGGAAGGTCTAACTTAGTAGTTACGCAGAATCAGCAAGTTCGTGCATCTAATTTGGGGAAAGTGCGTAAGAGACTGTTTTAGAAGATGTGGTATCTCTTCTTCGTCATCAACAGATTTTCACCTAGAAAACTGCCATACGAGATAAGAATTATAATAAGAATTTTCATGATGGTGTACGATACGATGTTAAAAAAAAAGGAAGAAGATCCGTGACCCGTAAAGTAAATAGAGTCTCCAGAGAAATACATAACGGCGTGGCCATAATATTAAAAAACTTATTTACAAGTCATGTGAGATGGTGTCACAAACTAGTTGCATCAATAATATTTCTATTCCATGTAGATGGTAATGTCGCGTTTTATCAAAAAAATTACGATGGTGTTAAGAGTTTTGCTGATATTAGATCGTTCGAAGAAAAAGAAAAAAAAAAAGAAAGAGAAAGAGAGAGAGAGAGAGAGAGAGAGAGAGAGAGAGAGAGAGAGAGAGAAAAGAGAGTAAAGGAATAAAAAAGAGAAAGAAAAAAAGAAATTAGGAACTCATTTTTTATTCGTCTTTTCCAAGTCGGAATGCGAAAGCTTAACCCTTTTCTTTCGTTACTATCGGACATCGAACAGGGAAGGGTTCCAAGAAGGTCATAAGGCCAATCAAGGCGATCTACCAAAGGTCCAACTCGATTCCAACTTTTCCACCTTTTTCCTTTCGCCAGTGGAACGATAAAAGCGGAAGTATATCTTCTGTTCTTTTGTTTTTTCCGTTCCAAGACAAGCAACCAACCACCCGACGGCCATTATATTGGCTCGTCGATGGTGAAACTCATCTATTCTCTTCTATTTTCTTCTTGACTATCTATCTATCTATCTATCTATCTGTCTATCTATCTATCTATATATATATATATATATATATATATATATATATATATATTCATATATATGTATTCTAGCTATTTTCATCTTTTTTCTCTCGTGCCATGTTAAATCGATACTAATAAAGACTACGTTAAGTACGTAGTTTTAATCTGACTATCAAGAATGACAGAAGCGAAGCATAGTAAGTGAACGTTTCTATGTAAAATGAGAAAGAGAAAGAGAAATAGAGACAGAGAGAGAGAGAGAGAGAGAGAGAGACAGAGAGAGACAGAGAGAGACAGAGAGAGGGAGAGAGAGAATATGAGAAGAGAAGAGAAGTTTCCAACTTTCCGTCTCGAAACGAGGTATATATATATATATATATATATATATATATATATATATATATATCGTGGAAAATCGTCTAGAGAACTACATACGAAAACAGAAGATCTGTAGGTTTGAAGTTGGGAATTCTATGAGAGGACATCATCCGTGTGACGTGCTTACAGAGAAAGAGAGAGAGAGAGAGAGAGAGGGAGAGGCAAATGTGTATCGCGTCTTGTTCGAAGATTCGATTCGAAAGTAGTTTAACCGTAATGCGAAATCGTGTAGTAGAAAGCTTTCTAAGTAGATGCAAAACGTGTACCTAGATGATGTTAATCCTCACGATAGATATCGATCTTAACTGGGTTTTAAGAAGCTCTTCGATCGTAATAGGATTAAGGGGTAAACTTTCGAACGAAACGGCGAAGAAAAGGAATTGGACATTTTGAGGTCAAGAAGTACTCCTTTGAATAGCCCAGAGATAAGTGATGGTAGTAAGATAGATCGAAAGGTATCGAGGTCAAACCGATTTGATCATAGATCGAAAGCATCGAACAAGACTCGGAGCTTGAATCTCGAGGAAAAGGAAGGATAATATCGAAGGTGACGAGAACCATACTACAAAAGGGGATATAGGAGGGAAAAGTGAGAGGAAGGGAGGATTTTAAGAGAGGAGGGAGTTTAAGTCTCGTAGCTACGGTTGACAACTCGATGCATCCCTTCCATATCGGATTTCTCCGATATGGACGAACTAGAGAAAAGAGAACGAGTGGGGAGTCTTATCGAGTTTCTTTCTATGCGAGAAAGCAACGATAGCAGATCGTAGGACGGAACTTGGCTTTTGAAATTCCACTGTCGGAAAAGATTTTACGGTACATCCCGGTGAAACGAACGGAAACAAGGGATTTTCTTCGATGGTTCGAGAAGTCCGAATCGTTCGCAATCGCTCGACTGAAAGATTCTATTCCGATTTTCCTATCGAGATAAGTTTTCGTTAGAATAATAACACCTGTACCAGGAGAAAGGGATATATGAAATTTTTTTAAGCTGAAAATATTCCCTCTGGATCGCCATTGAAAATAATCAATGAAAAAAGTTCGATAATGCGAATGATACATTTTAATCATTTATTCCTGACAAATTTTTAATTAACTACAATTACAATGTACGATCATAAAAGCGATATAATATTGAAAGGTGAATAGAAATTTTCTGAAATGACACTTTATAGACATATTGACGGAGGAATAAGTTTGAAATCTATGGAAACACTTGGAGAAATTTTTTCGAAAGATCAAATTCCGGAGGTAGGTACGCCTCGGGTGATTCAAGGAATCACTTACACTTACGTTATCTATCGAAAGCTATGCGAGATTTACTCGGACGAATGCACAGCAAGACGGATCTCGGAGGGACTATAAAATTGCAGCAGTAAAAGGTGGAGCGTCGGGTCGGGAGAGGGGGGTGGGGGGGGCGGTGACGCTACTAAAAAGAAAAGAAGAAAGAAAGGATGGAAGAAAGGAAGGGGGAAAAAAGGCCAAAAGAAAGTACAAAAGTGCCACGAAAAAACTATCGAGTGCTTTCTCGCTTTCTTCTATCGGGCAAATTGTATCGGTGTCAGACGTGCCGAGTCTCTCTCTCTCTCTCTCTCTCTCTCTCTCTCTCTCTCTCTCTCTCTCTCTCTCTCTCTCTCTCTCTCTCTCTGTTTTTTCCCATGCCCTTTTCATTTCGGAATCGTCCTGGATTCTTCGGACCTGACGGAAATTACATTCTCGATCAGAACGTGGAAACGCCAAGGAAGCGAGAAAAAAGGCGCGCGGATCCGCGCGTTCAACTTTTCAGAATGAAATTCTTCAAGAAATCGTCTAAGGATGGCTTTGGTGTTCGTACCAGCATCCAAGCGATTAAAGAGTTCTTCTTGACCTCGAAAAAAGAAATCGATTCGATCAGCCTTAGAAGGTCGCCTTGATTTTAACGATTCTAGGTCATGTAGGTATTTTTCAATTGACTTTTTCTTCGAACTTTCGAATAAGAGGATGGTCCTTCGGTATAGTCGAAAAAACGTTGCTTTTATGATTACATTTATCATACTTTCGAGCAAAAGAAAAGAAAAAGAGGATAAAAAAGAAAGAAAAAAGAAAGAAAAAATAAAAGAAAAATCCCAAGCAAAGATGAACATTTTCACTGAGTAGTATCACCTCCGGTGCATCTTATTTTAAATATCGCGATGCGATGGAGCGAATGTTCAGGAAAAAGAGAAAGAGAGAGAGAGAGAGAGAGAGAGAGAGAGAGAGAGAGAGAAAGACGGATATTAAAAAGTATGGCTGGAGAAAGGAAAAGGAAAAATATTCCACTCGGTGGCACATCCAGTATGGTCCGTTGAAATTGCATCGAGGAACTTCCGAGGGAAGAAATTTCACTAACTCTCGACACTTCTCCTGGTTGCCGAGACTAGCAAGCAAACGTTAGATGATATCTTATACTATTGTTCGCTCCAACTTCTTCCCGGACTATGGAAAATTTGACAATGTCCACGCGAGATGTTAACTTTTAGATGTTAAGTCTGGCATAAAGGCATCATAACTGAAAGAGCAACGTAAACCTTTTACCTTTTTCATACGTCATCGTGATCTTGGAAGGCACTCGATTTAAAATGTGATGATAACTTGGACGAATAAAAACGATGAAATTGTATATATTTCGTCGAACATATTCGGATGTAAACTTTGAATGTTTGCACGTTCTCTATCCTTCGATATTGCCTACTTTCCTCTCTCGTATTCGACTCTACGATCTTGATGGTCGAACGTGTTACGTACGCAAACTTGCAACGAATACCTACCTATCTATCCACCTACCTACCTACCTACCTACCTACCTATCTACGCATTCGCGGAAAGACGATACATGATCATTGCTTTGAATTTTTTCAGCTTCGACGAATTTTCAACATAGGCGAGTACACACAGAGGGCAAATAAAAATACGAAACTAGGTATCCGTACGGGATTCTTGTCAAAGATACCGAGGAACTGGAGTGAAATAATGCAAGAGGGAGAAAAATATCCAAACCTCATGCCATACCTCGTCCTTCCTCTCCACCTCCTCAACAAATATAACTCAAGTACCGTTCTTTAAATTTTCTAGGACTCATCCTTTCTCTTTCATCTGTTTTCTCTGTTTTATGATTTTCCTTTTATCGTACGTTTAATGGGACACCACATTTTACGTATATACATACGAGATATATACATACGATAATGACGAGAAGGAATGTAATATATGGATATAAAAATTTCATTATTCTTCGATTCATTCTCGTTCGTATCATACATAGATTTTATCGAAGAACTGAAGGAATCTAAAATATCTATTCTTTAATGAGCAAATGTACAAACGTTGAAACGAAAGGATTTGTATGTCGATAGAATCGTAAGATCGATAGCTTGGTCAACGTGATTTTCTGACCGACAAAGTAGAGTAAATTAGAATTCCGCAAAGCCATTAACAGGAACAAACATTCTCGCATCTTCGCGTACCTCGTCTTATCTGTATCTGCTTGCAAATATTTTATCTCTAAATCTAACTTTAACTCTAATTCTCTCTCTCTCTCTCTCTCTCTCTCGCTCTCTCTCTCTTTCTCTCTTTCTCTTTCTCTCTTTCTTTCTTTTAGAATTTGTTGATTCTGTTATCATCTTGACGAACGCGATATCAGGACAAAGGTCGAGTCAAATAAAAAAAAAAAGAAATCAATTCGGGCGAGCAACGAGCATCGAGCATAAGTCGTTAGAAAAATCTATTTGATGTCGAGGAATAAAAAAAATTGGACCAATTATGGTGGCGCAAGCAAGACAATCATACCTACGTCCCTAACGAACCGCGAATCATCGTTGGTTTTTGCACAAAGCGCATTATAAACGTACGTATAACCGAGCTTAGAACGTACGTTCAAAGAGAACGACATGCAAAAAGCAAAAGCGTCGGAGTACTTATGCGAACATATTTAATGGCGGGAGACTTCAAACGTATGAGGTCGTGGAACGACTCAACGCGAATTCTTATGTTTCGTCGTTATAGGCGCGTTTTCTAAACGATTGCTGATAGCAATGAAAAAAGGTAGTAGTAAAAAAATTTATCCTTTTTATATTTTAATTGAACTTTAATATCTAACGTCTCGTTTTATTTCTTATTATATTTCTTATTATATCTCTTATTTTACATATATATATATATATATATATATATATATATATATTTTTCTTTTTTTCCATCGCGAATAATAATTCAGTTTTAATGCCAAACGCACGCGATCGTATCTCTTCGTTGCAGGAGTGAGCTCATCTCGTCGCAAAGGATGGAAGGAATAATTCAATCTTTCCGAAGCAGAACGAGAGAAAGTTTCGAAAAGCGCATTCTTCGTGATTTTCGCGGCTGGCTATTGGTGGGACCGACAACGACGAAGAGGACGAATAGTTGGATGAGAAAGAGCGAATATACCAGGTCGGTCTCTCCTCTTACTCCTCCTTCTATATCATAGCAATTTTACGCTCGAACAAACGCGCCGTTTTGAAGCTCACCGAACTCGCTCAAGAACTTGAAATGATTTGTACGTTGAGTTTGACCTCCTACTTCAATACGAAGATAGGATTGGATCTTCTTAATTCAAACTCTGCTTGCCCGCGAGCAAAGAGGACCAAAGTATAGACTTTCTCGCGAAACTATGATTCTCCGATCTTGTCTTTATTATCTCCGTTACGCTTAACTTAAAGAGTCACCGTATTAATCCGATCGTAAACTAAGATCGTAAAAATATTATCGTTTGATCGGATAATAGGATGGTACCAATGATTAATTACCGCAATGTAAATTACGTCTCGATCAAAGTTACCTTTGTATTCTTCAAAAATAAAATATTATCTGATAGTTAGTTCCAAAGGAAGATAATATATATTTACATTTGCAAACTCTTTCTTCATCATTTGATCGATAAAGATAATCCGAGAAGATGCAAATCAGTCCTTAATGGGGTTAGCTTACGAAACACGAAGAAGACCTCGTAGATTTTGTAAGACCGTAACAAAGAGGAATAAGTAAACGTCCTGAAGTGAGATCGATAGAAACTGCATGGTCGAAGAAAAGGTGCCAACACGTCTTTACTTTGAAAGACCGATTTTATCGAGAGAAAATTCTAATATCTATGCTTTTCGGTCGTATTGTCAATAACTTGGATTATATCTAATAAAAATCTACGTTCTATCGTATACATATATATATATATATATATATATATGATATTCGCTTGCTGTATTTTTTATTTCCGTATTATATACGTAGATAAAACGAAAATGTCTCTTAAGAGCTTAAAAGAATAAAAAAAAAAAAAAAAAAAAAGCAAGAGAGCTTTTCATATGAATGCGAGATGAAACTCTTTTGCGAGAAAGAGAGAATAAAAAGGAGACAAAGAGAGATAGAAAGAAAAAGAGAAAGAGAGATAGAGAGATAGAGAGAGAGATATTTGTTAGTTTCTTTATTGAGATGGTTCAATGGGAATCTCGATCTACGTGTACGCTTAGAAAACGTTTTTCGAAGAAGTTCGTGAGAGAAAGAAAAGGAAAAAAGAAAAAGAAAAAGAAAAAAAGAAAAAAGAAACGACGTAGAGCGTTTAATGCACCGTTAAGGAATGCACAGTAAATATTAAAGCGCGCGATATTATGGTGCAAGCATTTGAATCGCAAAAGAAACGTAGGTAATCGAAGAGGAGAGTAGGCGATGCGGAAACGAGGAATACGAGCGAAATGCTTTCTTCTCGAAGAAAGACTAAAACGTGGACGCTCGAGATAAATTCTGTCGAGCGAAAAACGAGTCGGAAACTAGGAAGGAAGCAATGCTTCTAACGAAGGCTTTTCGAGTTAAGGCGATTGTTCTACGTGTTATTACTCGGGACACCCGAGGAAAGACGAGAAGAGACAAGAGAAAGAGAGTGAGAGAGACAGACAGACAGAGAGAGAGAGGAGAGGGAGAGAGAGATAAAGAGAGAGAGAAAGAGAGAAAGAGAGAGACAGAGATAACTTCTGTTTTTGCAAAATTCAATTTCAGAAGGAATAATCTCGAGATTAACGATGCTTTTGTTTTCTAATCCTTCTCAAAGGCGATCACGAGTAACCACGCAGTTATCTTCGTTCGTTATCCCTTCCGTTTTCAACACGACAGATTTATTTTAGTTTAACATTGACAATACGATTTCGTAAATGACAGGCACTTAAAATTTTTCCAATGTTTATATCCTAAGTAGTTATTTTAGTACGATATTATAATAATCGAAGTCGTACTAATGAAATTTTGAACTTCGTCAAATGTGGTTCGAACTATATATATTCTAACGAGGGAGACTATAATCACGTATTAATCATAGTTTCATCGACGAGCAATATTTTAATTACAATGTTCTATCCTACGGCCATTGCCGATGGCAATCGTAATTACAGTTTTGAACAAATACTATTCTTTGTTAAGCGACCACGTTAATTACAACGCAATTTCGATATATGTGGATCATGTCAATTTGTCGACGACGTAAAATCAAAAGTATACATGTACATATGTATCTATACACATGCGTATTCCATTTCGAGAAAGTTAAATAAAAGCTTTGCCAAATAATACTACGGTTTGAAAATTGACAATTTTATTTCTTTCTCGTAATTCTTCTTACTTATATGTATATATATATATATATATATACCAATTGAGCGTCAATGTTTTATGTCGAGATGAAACAAAAAAAAAAAAAAAAAAAAAAAAGAAAAAAGCAAAAAGGAAGAAAAAGAAAAAAAAGGACAATGAACAAAATTCGTTTCTAGCTAATAACGAGGAATAACGCAATGTCATCTTTTTATGATTCCCGTCGAAAATCCTTTTTCCAACGTCTGGTTTTTTCGTTTTTATTTTCGTATTTTTTTTTTTTTGTTATTATTATTATTTCTTTTTTTTTTCTTTTTTTTTTTATTAACAAAAGAGTGTTACGGATATTACATGCAACCAGCCAGAGAGTTTCCACGATTTCAACGATGGCGGACGAATACGCTCTTCAGGATTAAAACGAGTATAAGTGCAATACAGGATTCCCATGCACACACTTGCATATATCTACACTTCTATCTACTGGTAGAAAAAGCAGCAGCAATAGCAGCAACAGCAGCAGCAGCAGCAGCAGCAGCAGCAGCAGCAGCAGCAGCAACAACAGCAGCAGTAGCAGGAGCAGCAGCTCGTGTCTTCACAGTCTGTGCAATACACGTCGATGCTCTCGCGTTCATGCATACGTGTACCCATCCTCCAAATAAACTGAGCCGCGAGTTGCGAACATTGGACCAACGATTTTCCAGAAAACTTTTCGACCGGTTGTATCATGCAATTAACCGTGCAAGAACGATCTGTGAATTCTGAGCCATTCAAAATAAATGCCAAGGATTTCACGTGAATTCTCTATCGTTTCTCTCGTAATTTTATTTAATAACATCATATGTCAACAATTTCTTTTTCAACAGTCTTCATAAAAATACTTTAGGATCGATTATAAAGAAAATGAAAAAAAAAAAAAAAAAAGAAAAAAAAAATTAATCGATCGTGGTACCTTGCGAGATAAAGTACGTTGCATTTTAATAACCATAACAGGACGTGTACACGAGATTGAAATAATCATTCTAACACGACGGGTAAAATCGTTCTCGTTCCGAGCAAGACTGTAACGCGCCGAATCACATTATTTTTCAACTTTTACAATTAACCCGGTACGAGTCATTAAAACTTCCGTGCCTTGAATGGCACGAAATTGAATGGCATGCTCTCAGCGTTTACGCGCACCATGTAAAATTGCAGTAATATTATACGGATATTAAGTTTACCGGAAAAAGTGTCTAGACACAAGTACCTTCATATCTATGTATACATATAGATACCTGTATATATTTTATAACGGCGATTCTTTCATAGAAAATTTTTTGAATAAATTATGAAAGCATAAGTACATATTCTTATCTGCCTTACGTCAATTCAATTCAATTTGCTTAAACCGTGAATTCTATCAGCGGTGTTCCTGTTTCTCACAAAATTAAGCTTCTCTTTGACCTAACATCCGAGGACAGCAGCAAGGTTTGTGACTCTAATGAAGTGCCAAACAAGTTTCCAGGACAGTCGCGAGAAACTACTGAACCAAGAAGTACTTACAAGCTAGGAAGTTCCGCTCTGTAGTAATGTCTATTCGAGTAACCCCAATGCGGGTGGTTTCGAAATTAGTAGAGCTATGTTACCGCACAGCAACGTTGTGCAACTTTTAGTAATGTATTCGGTATATTCAATCTGTCAGTCTCCAGTTGTTCTAGAAAACAGCCTATAAACAAAGTTTCCTCGATCGATCTATCAAATCGTATCGGAATCTAAATCATTGATTGTTATTAAGGATCGAATGAATTGCTAAAAGCAGTAAAAATAGATGTAGTTATAATCAAGACAATGTTCGATTCAAGAAACATTCAGAATGTTATTATTTTTTAATAAAAGTCGATAAAAAAAAGAATACAAAGAAAGAAAGAAAAGAAACGATGTCCTTATGATAGTAAGATAACAGTATTGAAGATAAAAAAATAACTGTAATCGATAATCCTCGAAAATAATTTATTGATCTACCAAATATCATTGAATGTTAATAAAGATATCAATTTTTCAAAAACATTGAAATTATTAATACGCTATTAAAGGAACTATAATCCGTTATATCGACACGTTATATTGAACACTCTCAACTCGATTGAACTAACTTTTCTTTTGGCTGGTATCAAAGTTCGACTAACAAGTTTTTAACAATACCTATCTCAAAATGAATTCAAAAATTAAAGAAAATCTGTCGAGTAATTAAACTTCGACCATTGAGGTGGGCAACTTTAATACCAAACTTTCATACTTGTAAACTTTTCTAAGAGATTGTATTGTTTAAGAAGAATCTTGTCATTGACGTATACAAGAAAGTATGACAAGGATTATTCAATTAATGACTTCATCGATAAAATGAACAAGGAAAGGAAAAAACTATCGATGAAAATATGAAGAATACGCTTGTTTATTTTTTTAATGAGATAAAAAAGAAAAGAAAAGAAAAGAAAAAACGTAAAATATTAACGAGCACGACGTCGTAATCGAATTCGTTGTTAATAAACTTTGCATTTTTTTTACAAGAACAAAGAACGCATTTTTAAAGTATTCAAATATATATATATATATATACGACTTTGATCATAAGGAAAGGCAAGGATTGTCAGTTATGCATGTATGTATATATGTACGTAGAACTAGCAAAGTAAGAAAGGATGTGCGGAATAGCATTGGTAGCAGGTGCATAGAAATAGGGACTTCTACAATCAATTCTAACGTTCAAGTTTCTGTATTTACGAGCCGAAGACCGGAGACCGCAGATTCGATGTTAGCTATACGATCGTTTTAAAAAAACCCAATGGTGGTTTACCGAGGAGCAAACGTGCCAGAAACAAACGATCGAGACAGTAATGAAAACTGTCAATATGTAATTTAAAAAAGTGCTACATTTTCAAACGATTTCCAATTAGAAAAAAAAAAAAAAAAAGAAAAGAAAGAAAAAATGGAAAGAGAAATTAAAAAAGGAATGAAAAAGAAAGGAAAAGAAGAAAAAGAAGAAAAAATGAAAAGAAAAAAAAAAATATCCATACGCACTGAGTCTTTGCCATCTCAATGACGTTTATAAGTATCACCTGTTTTTCTAGAAAAGTATGACAATATTTACATAATTATCATGAAGGATCGATAGATAATTATCATAAGACTTGGCCGAACGCACAGGTGAAATTATATGTAAAGTGCTTGCTTATTACTTCAACGAAACAAATATAAAAATGTTCAGCATGCACTTTAATATACGTTACAAATCTTACGATCTTTATTTCATCTTTTTTTTTTCCCTTTCATTTTTATTTCTTTCTTTTTTTTCTTTTTTCTTTTTCTTTTTCTTTTTTTTTTTGTTTTTTTTTTTTTTATTTCTTAACGTACTTCGTGTAACACGCCAATATCTTCATATCATCCGATTTAATAACATTCGAACAAAAGAAAATCTCAAGAAAATGAGAATCGTTTAAAGTGGCAAGAATCAAAATGACGAAACTATGGTACGCATATTTTTCAAACGACCTATCAATTCTCGATCTCCGGTTGGATATATCTCCTAGTAAGAAAATTCTAGGTAGACGAACGATCCAAGAAATCTGAAAGGCCAAGGTAAGGATGGCTGACGGAGAAAGAAGGGTCGGAGGGGTGGTGGGAGGGGAAGTGGGGGAAACCTCATTCAGGCACGGATTTGTAAGATCGTGAATTATGGCCGTAAGAAGGAGTTACATCGATCGACGAAAGAAAAAGCAAAGGTTACTACTAAGGTAATGTACGAGTAATGGTAATCGAACGGAAGGATCTTTCGAACGAGAGGACGAGAATAAATTGAGAAAAGTAAAGCAGTAAAAGTTGCGGAAACAGAAAAAAAAAAAGAAAGAAAAAGAAAAAGAAAAAAAAAGTAGAACGATGGACGAAGGACACAAAGAAAAAGCTTGGAATAACATGGGTGGTATTCTTGTAAATCGGCAAAAACGTCGATTGAGCATAGAAAATGGTATAGTTCAAAAGTGGCATGACAGAGAGACAGAGAAAGAGAGAGAGAGAGAGAGAGAGAGAGAGAGGGAGAGAGAGGAGGAAAGAGAAAAGGAGTGGGAGAGAGGATAGAGCATAGCGCAAAAGTAAAACACGGAATATTAATTGACGAATTTAATCTAATTATCGTAGCAACCTGATCCAATTAACGAGTCTGCGCCAAAGCCGATGGCTCAGAGAAAGAAGAAAAAAAAAGAGGGGGAGAGAGAGAGAGAGAGAGAGAGAGAGAGAGAGAGAGAGAGAGAGAGAGAAATAGAGAATCGAGTAAAGTTAATCCGAATAAAAATTCTTTGCACCTCGTGGAACATTCGGATTTTCTCTTTTTATATCGATGATTCACAGTACGGAAAGCGGTCGGATAACGAGATAATCCATTCGAAAAATCCTTCGACGGTGTATACACGGGAGCATACTAGGTAGAAGTTACGAAATGTTTCGTCTGGCATTGCGTTGGTTGCTCTTCGCTACAGATTTAATTCACATTATTTACGTTCTCTCTTTTTCTTTGGGAGGGGAAAAAAAAAGAAAGAAAGAAAAAAAAAAAGAAAAAGAAAAAACGAAACTATGAGAGGATAGTCGATAGTTCATAAAGCGTTTCGTTGCAAAAGCCAAAATAAACTTGTTGAAGATTTTTAAAGGGGCCTTCCTCTTCTCCTCGACTATATCTTCCCTCTATCCATGTAAACCATTTCTATCCTTCACCGCCCTTCTCTTTCCTTTTTAGCCTAATCCAGACTGTCAACTTCAAACGTACAAGTCTCATAAGCACGACGTACGATTCTTGATATACGCAAACGTGGATCGGATGCCGAGTTCTCAAACCGTTCTAATTACTCGAGGCTGCCTAGTCATTAGTATGAATAAGTAAACGTCTCCCGTACCGCCGCGAGGAATTAAAGTCTTTTAATTAAAAGGTCTTTTTACGGTGAATTTAAATTGCCTGATTTTCTAGAGTTACCTCTTCGCAGTTTCCCCTCTATCTCTCTCTTTCTCTCTCTCTCTCTCTCTCTCTCTCTCTTTCTCTCTCTTTTTCCTCTCTCTGTCTTCCGTAAACAGATACAACTTACTTCTGTTACCGCCCATTGGTTTGTGCTCTTGCCCCCGGTCCCAAAGTTCGTTCGATTCTCCGTGTATATCTACAATGAACATTTCTTTTTTCCTTTTTCCTCTTTTCTCCTTCGGATCTTCCATCGTAAAACAGAACGGAACGAAGGAGGAAAAAGATGTTACGAAATAAGGAAGAATAAGATTACGATAAATTTACACGGTAACGTAATCTAAGCAGTTACTTTGTTTCAGATCGTTTCTCCTTTCTTTCGTTCCTTATAACCCGAATCCCTTCCTAAAGACGATTAAAATGTTTAGATTGTAAGTGGGATTTCCCCTTTGAAGTTAATGGTCTTATTTGCCGAAGGGAAGTTCCTTTAAAAAGAACACACCGAGAACTTTCTTCCTTCCGTTTTGTAAGAAACTTTTGATAAAGGTTTAAACATCCGGGTTGACCTTATTTAAAGAGACGGCTTAGTCCCTTAACGTCAAGGACGTTAGAGAGATCCTTAATTTGTCGAAACGTCTTCGTATGTAATTAACATCCTTGGAAATCGTAGATAAGGGCGTGAGACAGGAGAGTCAAAGAGAAAGAGAAAGAGAGAAAGAGAAAGAGAGAAAGAGAAAGAGAGAGAGAGAGAGAGAGAAATATCGAAGGGAATGTACAGATCGTATTATTGATCTATATATTCACTGTTTAAGTATGCAACATTCCGCGTATATCGTAAATTTTGCGAGGATCGAGAGAAGAGTAGCAAGAAGCCGCTCGGATGTTGCACCGGTAGTGCATCTTGCGTCAAGAGGGAATACCATAGACTTCGACAGACTTCGGATATATACCTTAATATTACATAGCCAGGTTTCACTGTGGTGAACACCGAACGACCAACCCATAAGCAAGCACCTAAAACCCCTGTAAATGCGAACACCATGAGATGCCGTGGCCCTTTTCGATAATCCCCTAGAGAATCTCTTGAGATTCGCTTTTCTATATACAAAGGGAAAACTCTTGTTTACCTATTTCCATATATATGTACATATGTATGTATGTATGTATATACATATATATATATTGAACTCGAAGATATCATTGTTGGAAATGTTTGAGAAAAACAGACGAAACGTGAGAATCGATACGATATTCGATATATATTATCGACTCTCGATATTGTATATTGCTAAAAATATATTTTCATTATTCACTTCGTCGAACTCGATAGAATATTCTCTTACAATTAGAGAATTCCATTCGGTCGATATCTATCCAATGTTCCAGAAACGTGGAATCGTGTCTGACGATAAACGCGTTGATCCTTGGAAGCATATAGCCAGTGACTTCGTCGAAAATTTAGATCGAGTTACGATGGCAAAGAGAAAGATAGATAGATAGATAGATAGATAGATAGATAGATAGATAGATAGGTAGATAGATGAAGAGAGAGAAAGAGAGAGAGAGAGAGAGCGAGAAATAGAAAAGGAGAGAAGGAGAAAGATAAAGAGAATGAGGCGAAGGGAAATTCTAGTATTTCTCTGTCAGACAGGCCGTTGAATTTCCTTACAATGAGATTAAATTCAACTTGAAGACGAACAAGAGAGGCTGCAGCCAAGGAATCGTGGTTCTGGTTATCCAATCGTTATCACTGTAATTAATGCCGCTCGGTGGTCGTGCCAAAGCTATCCAAGGTGCACTCTCGATCGGTTGAACGGAAGACCGATGAAATATCTTGTAATTTGAAAGAACTTCTTAACCTCACGTAGCAAAGTGCAAAGAAGACTACGAAGAAAAGGAAGAAGAAAGAAACGAGAGAATGATTTATAGAGAAAAAGAGGAGAGAGAGAGAGAGAGAGAGAGAGAGAGAGAGAGAGAGAGAGAGAGAGAGAAAGAGAGAGAGAGAGAGAGAGAGAGAGAGAGAGAAAAGGATGAAGATAAGGAGAGAAAGAAAAAAAAAGGGAAAGAAGGAAAAGAGAAATCGAGAAAACTGAAGGAGAATATGAGACTGGCAAAGACGAATCGCGAATGAAAAAAAAAAAAAGGACAAGCTATGTCTGAAGTCTCATTAATTACCGCCGACCATTTTCTTCATAATGAAAAATGACCGTGAAAATAGAACAAGCCGTGCGTAACGTTTGCTTATCGATTTAAAACTTTATTCTCTTTCCCCTCTTTTTTCCTTCCTTCTGTCTTTCTTTCTTTCTTTTTCTTTTTTGTTTTTTGTTTTTTTTTTCTTTTCTTTTCTTTTATTCCTCTTTTTCTTGTTATTTTTTTATTTATTTATTTACTTTTTGCTTTCTTTTTTTTTTTTTTTTTTTTTTTTTTTTCTTTTAATTTTATCACGACAAGGGAAGTAACAGCAAAGATAAATTTTATAGCTCGGTAATAACACATGGTTTTAACCGAAGCACCACAGCGAGACGTGCGGGTTTGGATTTCATATGCGCACGAGAACGTAGCAGCGATGAACAATAGGGAAAGGAGAGAGAGAGAGAAAGAGAGAGACGGGGGGTGGAGGGGAGAGGGAAGGGGAGAAGAGAATAATTAAGGGGTCGTAAATATATCACGAAGGCACGACAGATTTTGCTAACAAGCTAATAAAAAGAAAGTACGCGGGCGTTCATTATTCTCCGAGTGAAACGTAGCTAAAAAATTATGCGAAGTAAGAACTCAATATCGTTTTCCATTAATCACGAGAGGCTCTTTCATCTTTCCTACACGTACGGTACCTACTACTTTTCATCGTCGAAAAGCTTTGTCTAGATTAAACAATATCGAACGATACGATACGAAGCGTACGTGATCTATACTATTTTCTTTTTTCTTTTCTTCGTTTTAAAAATAATAAAAAAAAGAGAGTTTACTCTTTCTCTCTCTCTTTCTCTCACATACACATAAAAGAAAATATCGTTATATAAAATGGAACACACACACAGACAAATGCACATATATGGATTGCGAAACGAACGCGTGAAGAAGAATCGTATTGTTCTATCGATGTTATATCATGCTCTTCGAAATATCGAACGCACGTGCAGCAAGGAGTTCGGATTTACGAGGAGTCAACAATCATGACTCGTCATGACGGTGGCCGTAAACCGAGCATGAATATCGTCCGTCGAAGCTAGCCATTTACGCACCAGCAGACAGTTGTATCGTCGTATCGGTCGTACGGGACAACCGCGAGGACACGTCGTTAACACCACCTATGGTTAAATAACGTTGACGGTACACGATACACAGGGTTCTGCTTCCGTTCTGTCGATCGCAAATAATCACTATTTACGCGTCCCTAAATATCGCCATCGGGGAATGCCTTTTGAAATGTAAATGAAATATAGTATACTCATATATATATATATATACACACCTATAAAGAGATCAAAATACTCTACTAATTACACGTATCCTATCTATTAAACATATTTTGATAGTCCTTTTAATATCGTAATTTTAGGTTTCTATCTTTCACACTATTAAATTATTCCAATATATTAAATACTTACATAATACGTAAATAAGTAATTTTTCATTCAATTTCTAATTCGATTAACTTCTTTATAATATACTATTTTCGATTTACTTAAATATATAGGAAAGAATAATGACGATTTCTACGATGAAGGAAATTTTCGACGTGAGACACCTTCGAAATCTCGTTAAAGAGTGAACAAAGTTAAGGCTTGTTTGGATCGTGTGACCTTCGTAGTGGTCGGATCAAGATGTTTTCGAACATTATCTCTCTCTCTCTCTCTCTCTCTCTCTCTCTCTCTCTCTCTCATTCTCTCCATCTATCTATCTGTCTTTCTTACGCGCTAGTAACGCATAAACGTAAGCCTGGGTATAACCAGTGGCGTTCGAAGGGAAAAACAGAAAAATGGGATAGAAAAGAGAAAGAAAAAAGAAAAAGAGAAGAAAAACCTGCCTGTAAGGATTACTTACGCCAACGCGAAGATACCGGGAGACAAGTTAACACTACCCGCACGACGATGGGAAACACCCTCCTCACTCGAAGAATTTTTCTACCACGAGGTACCATCACCAATACCAACGAGCCATGACACTTAACTCGTTATTCCACGAAATTACAAAGATAGCCCCTCCGCCATCTCAACGTCGTCGAAAGGACAAAACGACTTCCTTCATTCGATACGTATCTCCCATGACCCTGCTTCGCCGAAATTATTAAATCCCAAAGGACCTTCTTGCTCGAAAAAAAAAAAAAGAAATAAGAAAAAAAGAAAAGGAAGAAGAAAAAAAGAAGAAGAAGAAGAAATGACGCTTAGATCCTTGTGAAATAAAACGAGAAAAAATAACCGAACGTTCTCATGAAATTTAAGGAATACTCGAAAGGACTCTTCATCGTCATCCTTTTTGTCTTCATCTTCGTCTTCGTCGTCATCGTTATCTGGCATCAAAAAATTTTCTTAAATTTTTAAGAACGTCGATGGTACGAGCTTGATTACAATTTGATGAATACCGTTCGTCGACCTTATTTCACGTCCCTTCCGCTTGTATACCGTTTACGACATTCGATGGTACTTATCTCTTTTTCTCTTTTTTTCTCCCTGTATCAAGATCACGAATATTTTATGCCCGTACGAGGAAGGAATATCAATTCGTTATTCCTTCGTCTCCGCGTAACATTTAATAGTCTCGTAAGAGAACTTTGGTCACTGTCGCATGGTAAAAAGGACGCAAGATGAATTATGAATTTTTATTAGAAGAAACTATGAGAGATTTATAACCGGTTCGATAATCAAACGAAATACGATATTGAGTTAACGCAAAATAATTAGACGAGACTGAATGTTTATTTACGTGGCATTCACTGCCGTCAATGGAATATCGATCACGTTTTTGCTATATGATCCCCTTCTGTTGATGAGGAATAAGAAAATAATTATACGTACGCCAGATGTTACTAATTATCGATGATCTCATAGAAAACCATTGATCTTTCCATCAAGCTAATTATTCTCTCGATGTTAATGGGGAAAGGGAAGGAAAGGGAAGGGAGGAGGAGGAAAGAGCAAACATTCTCGATTTTATTTTCTTTCTTTTTCCTCTTCTCGTTGCGATAAGAAACGAATACATTTTCTTTCTGCTATTTATTCATAGATACATTAAAATCCAAAGTCTAACGAAAGTGTGATGTTAAATGAAGATTGCTGTCCTTCGAGGAAGATATTTTGCTGTTCTTTTTCCTTTTTCTTTTTTTTTCTTTTTTCATAATAATTAACGAATATAAATAATCGTTCGATAAGGCTAATCGGTCAACCGTAATCATGCATGTTCTCGAAGAAAAGAATAAAGTGGAAATAAAGTGGAATGGAAGAGTATATACGGCAAATAATACGGGTAACAGGTAGCAAACGATAAAGGGAGGAAAGGAAAAGAGGGTGAAGCAAGGGCTGAGCACAGGGCCGTATTATATATCATGCTGTAATGGTCCCATTGCGGAACGAGTAGTACAGGACGACAGCGGTGCTTTAAAATATCCTAGGAGGGCCCCATTGCCCCTTGCTCACCGCGGCCTGACGTGAAAATAATAGCCTTTCTGAATTAGACTACCGAGTGAGAGAGGGTGGACTCCCAACAACGACTTTGTAATCTCGCTTACGTTCCTTTCAACGTGCCGTTCTACTATGCAACATTTTGCTTTTGGGCCATTGATACACTTTCCTAAGATTTCAGAGGATTTTACATGAAATATCTAAGGTCTCTGTAATTTGAGTATCAAATGGAGTTCCATCCAGAAATTATTTAATACTCGTGTCCCTTTGGAAATATTTAATCTAACCTGGTATCCCATTGGCTCACGGTTTCGGTTTAAACTCTTAGCTCGTTTTCAACAGATAGTAGACAATCACTCGGATCGATACTTACTTCTTAACGAGATGAGAATGGAATGTTCACTAACGTAAAGGCCTCTCCCTCGTGGGCTTTGAGTCACAAAAATGAATTGGCGAGAGAAAGATATTTTCGAGTCTGATGAGTTTCCCGTTGGAAAAAGAGGAAAGAGATAGACGCAATAAATAAATCACTCTATCTCACGAAGCAGAAAGAGGGAGAGAGAGAGAGAGAGAGAGAGAGAGAGAGAGAGAGAGAGAGAGAGGAAAAAGAGCGGAATAACGCGTGGCTTTACTGGAAAAAAAAAGGAAGACAGGCGTTTCTCGTAAAATAAAATTAATCGTGAAAGGTATCACCTCTCTCTTTTTTCTCTCTTTCTACGTATATATATATATATATATATATATATATATATATATATATATATAGGTATAAGTATTTCTCCATTGTATTTTATTTCTTTTTTCCTTTTTATATAAAATATTTAACAACGAGAATTTGAAAGATTTTTCAATAAAAAGAGCGATGAAAATACAAGAGACAAGGAATTCTTTATTTTTGGAAACTGCAATCTCGAAGAATCCGACACGGATTGCAAACCTTTATTTAAGGAGCACCGTTTCCACGACAGCATCCGTGCCAGCCTCCGAGCGATAAGTGTAAAATCATGGACCGATGGTTGTGAGAGTTCAGAAGCCGATTTTCTGGCTTAAGGTTCGACCCATCTTGCGGTGTGGAAACGCGTTACATGAAACTGCCAAGCGGGAGTAAGTTTCATAAACCATGTCTATACGAATACATACAATATGTATACGCGAAGAAAATGATAGAGAAAAAGAGAAATACGTGCACGTATATAAATATGTGTATTAAAGTTTTAAGTTTTCTTATTTTATTTTCTTTTCTTCTTTCTTTTTTTCTTTAGATAACTTATATCAAAAAAAAAAAAACAAGAAAACTGAAACTACTGTCACTTCTCAACGTAATAACCCTTTCGCCATGTAAACATTTTTCATAATCGTTGACGCACACAATCATTGAATGACCATTGTGAACGATTCTTCTTTAGGAATTTTGTTTTGCCCACTGAAAAATCACTGATGCAAGAACATGGCCAGTCTTCAGAGGTTTCTTCACGGCAATAACTTTAAAGGGATTTCTCATAGTCCCTATTCACCTAACCTTGCACCTAACGATATTCTTTCTTTTTCGTTTTCTTTTTTCAAAACTCTCTGTGGTTCTCTCATTTTTCAATTGTAGCGATCTTGCATCAGCGATTTTCCAGAGGACAAAACAGACCTTTAAAAAATCGTTCAGAACGGTCATGCATTCGTGACGTCGACGTTGTGAAAAATGTTAACGTGTGTACAAGGTTACTATGTTTGAGAAGTGACAATAGTTTTAGCTATATCTATAAATATAGGGATAAGTAAGTTTTTCAGAAAAAAAAAAAAAAAGAAAAAAAATTAGGAAACCTTAGACCATATATATATATATATATATATATATATATATATATATATATATATATATATATATATATATATATATATACTTGTATGCACCACGTTGCTTACTTTATCGACTATTCGAGGTAACGATTCTCTATGGCTGGTTATGCTCGTAGCAAGGAAAACGTGCGAGAAACAACGGCTGGGCTGTCGCTAAAAGTTATGTCAGCGAACGGAGTTTCTACCTACGTGGTGTTTACGTTTAGAGCCACCTGTGAGAGAAGTCGCGAAAAGAAAGCAGAGAACTTTTAAGAAGTTACAACGCTGTCTTGGTGATCTTTGCCGCTTACTAAACTACTTTCTAAACTTCAAAATTTCTCCAAAAAGAGAATCCACGATGTTTACGGGGACGTTTACAAATTTAAATGTGTAATCCGATCGACGTACTATAAGATAAAGTAAACATCTTGACGGAATTAACAATGAAAATGAAAATAACGGAGAGCTGGTTTTTCATAATTCAATGAGTTATAACATCGATAAATATCAAAATTTTAATAAAATAAATCATTCATAGTTCGAACAATAATTTTATAATATATTATGCCAATGACGATAAATATAATCCTTTTTCATTGTATTCGAAAAAAATATTTGAACCCTGAATGAAATGTTTGTTATCTCATTTAGATATTGAAAATAATACGTGTAATAATAATCATACTGATTATTCAGATTACTTTGATTGATTTACAGTTATCCCTAGTTTTATCTCTTTCATCCACTTATAATTGCAATTAATATCGACGAGAATATAATAGAGAATATATTCCAAACAAAGTCGTGATACATACGACGTACAATTTCGTATGCGAATACAGGTATCGACCCTTTCTCTATACAATGGCTCATGTCATATTCCTTTTCCATTCTTTCGCCTTCTTTCTTATCTCATTCTTTCACAGTTTTTTTTTTTATCTGGCAATCATATTCCGACTATATTTTCCATTCTGTCATTCTTTATCTCCCATTCTTTCTTATCCCCCTTTTTATTCTTTTCCTTCATCGTTCTCTTTTCTATTAAGTCCTATCTCAAGTTAATTCTATTTTATATAAACTTACCTATCTTCGCATTAAATTATAATTACGAAAATACGAACTCTCGGAACATTAAGCGACAAGGTTAAAGCTTTAAATAAAATTCCAAGTGATGGAAAGTGCGAACGAGAGAGAGAGAGAGAGAGAGAGAGAGAGGGGGCGGGAGGGAGGGGGAGTGGAAAAGGGAGAATAAATGAATGTAGGAGGGTTTGATTAATGCACTACGACGAGGGATGTGCAAGTCAACGTGACCACGGACTTAACCTATAATTTCTGATCAGCATAAATCTATCCTTTACGTCGACCCTCCTCTTAAAGGACCTCCTTTGAGTATATATATAAGATGTATGTCTGTGTACACATATATATACATATATATATGTGTATGTGTGTATACGCGTGCATAGAGATGCGAGAGAAAGAGAAAGAGAACGAAAACGCACATAGGCTCACTTCCACACAGAGCAGAGGGTCAAAGTATACTCCCCTAATACACGTTACTACGAAACGTCCCTTGAGTAACGTTCTCCCTTGTCTGAAATGCGTGAGAGGGCTAGAGTCGGACAACTTTGAGCTGGTTATCGAGCCAATGAGAGAAGCGACAAGATCAAAAGTACCGGCTAGATAGTACGAATTGCAAATTAGCCGAGCGATATTCAGAAGGGTAGTGAGTCGCGAATGTGGTTACGTAATACGTGTTATCAACGTGCTCCTTTCTATTATCGAGCTAACGTCATTGCCAGCTCGAAAAATTGATGTATGAAACTGGACGAGACGGGAAAGGACGGGACAAGACGGGACGGGACAGGAGTGCACTATCAAACATTCTATAAGGTCACACAGATGTGCGAATAAATTTGTAACTCTAATGATATAGAATTCTGAATTCGTTATCGTTTAAACGAAAAATCATGGAGGTCCTGGAAGTGAGTAGGAACGAACGAAGCGCATACGGATGTGGGTGCCATTATTTAGTCCATGGTGGTCACCACCCCTGTTGGTTAAAGTCCCAGCGAAACAGACCGTATAGTATCTGTGGTTCCGTGGTTCTGCGATTCCATCGAACCATGGACAGTATCAAACGTAACTACTTCGCTTTAACGTCCAATCAAGAAAATCATACATATATAATATATGTATGATCGTTATCGCACCTACGATAACCAACTAACAATGTTATTTGATAATATTATTAAAACGAGGAAAAATATTTTCTTCTTGTAATTAAATCATCGTTCTACGAAAGCTGACGCTAGTTGGCGCTAATACTGAACTCTAGAAGAGAGTATGTTTGTCCGTCACAAGGCGGACGGATCGTTCGTTTGCGTCGTACAAACAGATGCTGAAGTTACCTGCAGTCTCGTGAGCACGAAACAAGCATTGGAAGCTAAATTCGTATGCACATATAGGGAAGGTATGGTGTACTTTACCTTGCAGTTGTGATTCAGTTGCAAAAGCAAAGAAAGAGGAAAAGGGAGAATGAGAGAAAGAAAAAAAGAAAGGGGAAGAGAGAGAGAGAGAGAGAGAGAGAGAGAGAGAAAGAGAAAAAGAAATATCTACAGATCTCTGTCAGTTCGAACGAACAAGTTTGCCTTTGTTGTTTGTTCTTTCGATCGGTCGGAGGTCGGCTTAAGTGCAGGATCTGATTTCTCTTGACGTTTAAGAGCGAACGCTAATTATTCGACGAATTACACCATTACCGAAGTTTCGCCACCCGCAGCACGAGGATCGAGTACCAAGCGAAACGTTCTCGGATAGTTCGTAGACTCGTTACGTACATTTCACGTTGAGTATCAAATCGAATTTCTGCGGTCGTGCACAAATTCAAATTACTTTCGCGAACTTCTTGCGAGCGATCACTAAATCGACAGATAACGACGACGACGGCCTCCCATTTTTCTTTCCATTTCTTTTAACTTTCTTCTTTCTTATGTTATATATATATATATATATATTGGATCAGCGATAATAGGAAAGAGAAAAGGAGAGTAGAAAGAGAGATTAGACGGCCGAGCGAGTTAATGAAATCGGACGAAACTGGATCCGAGATTAACGAGCATGAATATCTCGAGTAAGCGCATTAATATGCGTTTTCCCGTAGTTTCCCAAGAGTTAGGTTTAATCCGGGCAATTATGTAAGAAATATGTGAACAGTAGATGTTACGAGTAGATAGAGATCGGTCATTAAATTTTCCCAAGATGGCGAGTAGGTATGTAAGTCGCAAGCGATTTTCTTCTGCTTACCCTTCGGAAAAGACCGAGGAAAAGTGAGAAAGGTTGAATGAGAGGAAGAGAAAGGGTGTAACGGGGAAAATTCCGTGCCATTAAGCAAACGCGGGACAACGAGATGTAGTTTTAAAGAGTAAGAAAGACAGAGACAGAGAGAGAGAGAGAGAGGAAGAGAGAAAGAGAGTGCTACATAAACTGCATTCACGGCCATTGCTCGCGAAAGAAACGACGACGCACATTCAGGATAATAACGTTTGCTCATGGTCGCGTTGGATAATGCGCTTTTTGCATGATACTAAGCGTTCTTAATCGTCCCGAGATAAACGAGGCCACGTTAATACACGTATATCTTTGCATACTAAATGCCGAAAGAGGATTTATGAAAAGATCGGAGAGAACGATATTAAAAGTACGAAAGGACTCTCTCGTATTTTTGCATTTTCGTAAGAAAGAAAAAGGAAAAAAAAAAAAAGAAAAGAAAAGAGAAAGAAAAAAAGAAGAAAAAGGTTCAAACGAATTGATTGAATTTCGTTTGAAAATTTCTTAAAGAAATCGAAGATGTAACCCTGACGACGATGACGAAAACGTGTCTATTACTTTTCTATCCAACTACTTTTATCCAATAGGGCTAACATAAACTTAAGAGATTTAATCGTATAAGTCAAACATATCGAGCACATCGGTACTCGAATTCGCATCGGTAAACTATTAGGCAAACATCCTAAACGAATCGTCAAGTTCGTATCAACGTACATATACGTATCAAAACTTTTAGACGAGACCGTTAGGAATTTCGTTTGTACGATGGTCGCTTTCCGTTCTCTCACGAACGCGATTCGAGAAGATTGTAATTAACGTTCCTGGGACCTAGAACACTTTGCAACGTCGCCGACTAAACGAATTACTTTGGAAAATAACCAGTCTAAGTCTTGAAAAAAAGGGACGTTAAAAATATTCGATCATTCAAATTAGAAATGATGGATTAAAATATAAATATGTTCGTGGACGGACGAACGTACGGTCTGTAAGTTACGTCGAATAAAATATGAAAATATCGATTGAATAATTAAAAGGAAAAAAAAAAAAAAAAAAAAAAAAAAAAAAAAAAGAAAAAGAAAATAAAAATAAAAAAGAGGAAGAGTAAAAAAAAAATCCCGGGAAAATGTAACAAACGTTCGTCCGTTATTCGATACCAAATAACGATACAAAATACATACATGTCCCCAAGGTATAAAAAGTTTCCACGTGATTTCTCTAATCTCATACACATGTAACCGAAGTAAGGGAAACAATTCATATTACCAAAGTCGACACAATTAAATGCAATTCAATAATCAACCGTTCTGATTTCGCAAAGCATTTCCATGAATGCGTATGCTTTAGAAAGCAAGCGGAATATGTTCGTTAATAGCAGAAAAGGACGAAAGAGAACTTCACAAGGAATATGAGAGAATGAGTACGATAGATGGAGGAAGTGAGTTGCATGTACAGCATCTTCCAGACGTGCCAACCGTAATTGCGAGCGGTGATGTCGTCTCGCGTTACAAGATAATTCGGAAAGTTCTCTGGTAGTAAGCGAGAAGACGGGTGAAGATAAGAGGAACCGAGGTAGAGATGGGAGGGTGGATAGAGAAAGTAGATGATGTCAGAGGAGGGATAGAAACTGCCAGAGGGATAGAAAAGAGGGTAGAGAGAAAGAGAGAGAGAGAGAGAGAGAGAGAGAGAGAGAGAGAGAGAGGAGGAGAAAGAGGAGGATAGTAGATAGAGGATAGAAATTTGCATCTACACGACGCAGCCCGTATAATGGAATTAAAACGAGGTGGCGGTGCAATTAGCTTCCTAACTAATTCTACAGACGAGTGACACGCTGCCTATATATGAGTGAGTGCGTACGTGCATGCATGCATGCGTGCGTGCGTTTGTATATGTCCGCGTATTGCATCTCGTTGAAAAAGAGATACACGTCCTGTTACCGAATTGCTCGTACCTATGGGCCGTGATCTAGAAAAACTTGGAATACACGCCGTTATCGTCGAATGATAGAATAAAACGACCATCGAAAAGAGTTATCGACGTTTCTATAAAACACGGTACTGACTGATTGCCGTGCGTTAATTAAAACCCAAGTGAGATATCTTCCGAGAACAATACGACGCCAACGGAGATCGATAAAATGAAATGAATTATCAATAAATTATCTTGGCGCTTCGAGTAATCGATATCTTTATACGAAGCAATTTCGATCAACAAAGGAGATACGATTGGAATAAAATCGATGAGAAATCAAGTTATTTGTGATCGACTACGGTTTAACATGATATTTTTCGATTTCAAAGACCCAAGGAACATGTAGATGCGCGAATACGGCTTACCGCGTATAATAGAGCTCCCGGCCGTCTACGTAGCAGATTAACCCGAGCGTCTAGTAATGAACTAGTTACAAGCAGATAAGGCTCAAGGTACTGGTCGTGGTAGATGAATCAGTGAAGGTGATACACTGGAAAAGGTAGCGAAAACGGTGTAAGCTTAAAGCAGAGAATACGGTATACTTGAGAAGACGAAGAAATTAAATTTAAATGTATTACTCGATTCGTCAACGCGATACAACGATCCAATCGTCCGATTGATAAATCGATGTTTTTGTTATTTTTTTTTCTTTCTTTTTTTGTTTTTTTTTTGTTTTTTTTTTTTTTTTGTTTTCGTTAATTCTTTCTTTCTTCTTTTCTTCTTTTTCCCTTTAAATCCTTGGACAATTTTCTTTTTTTTTTTCATTCGTATCTAGGAATTTTCTATCGACAGAAGGAAAACGTATTGCATAAACGAAGCATCGTTCGATGATCGGCTATGTCGTAGCTTGTGTATGTACTTTGTGTCACGTTTCTATCTTCACCGTGCGCGTTTAGATCGCTCACCTACTTTGTCTCTCTCTCTCTCCCACTCTCCCTCTCTCTCTCTCTCTCTCTCTCTCTCTCTCTCTCTCTCTCTCTCTCTCTCATAAAGGTAGACTTTGTAAACAGAGTGCTACCGCACCGATAGATAATAGGTACGTACTACGAGCCAGATTGAAAGGGTTTCGACCAGAAGAGAGAGAGAGAGAGAGGGAGAGAGAGAGAGAGGCTAGGACGTTGCATGTCGCCGAAGGATCGGTGCTTGTCCCCGTGTAATTGCAATACACATTATCCAGACTCTCTCTCTCTCTCTATCTCTCTCTATACATTCATGAATTGTGACAAGCGAACCAACCAATCGTGTAGTACCTACGCGTCTTCCAGTCATATCTCTCTCTCTCTCTCTCTCTCTCTCTCTCTCTCTCTCTCTCTCTCTCTCATTCTCTTCTTTTCTCCAAAGTAATCCGTTGCGCTGTTATATACGCGAGAGGTCGTTTGAAGCAATTAAGTGTTTCCTCTCTATCCTTCTTCCCCGAATGTCATGACAATGAACGTAATAGTTTCGGAAGAAGACGCACGTCGCTTGTCACTCCTTTGACAACAGGTCGACGTCTCTGATGGATAGGAATCTTTAGATGGTTCTGAGATCAGATAATAGTAAGACGAGGAAAGAGAAAGAGAAAGAGAAAGAGAGAGAGAGAGAGAGAGAGAGAGAAGGAGAGACAGTAGTGGTGTGTAGGCAGGCATCAGAGATATTACCTAGGTAGAAGCGTGAACAGGGCATGGAGGTGATCTATTATCAGCCTCGCGTGTAATCGGGCAGGCTTCAAGCGCGAACATAAACACAGACACGCGTGTACCATCAGCGTGATTAATCTCGATTAATCTCGTGCCTAAGGAAACTTCAGAGGCCTTGCGAAGCGAAATTCTCAAGGAAAAGTGTACGGCCACCAAACGAATACGCGAAGCAATACGTTAATCGTGACTTACTTTCTCTCACTCTCTCTCTCTCTCTCTCTCTCTCTCTCTCTCTCTCTCTCTCTCTCTCTCTCTCTCCTTTCTTTCTATCTCTCTTTCTCTCTCGCCGTCTTCTATGTAACAAACGTTTCCGGTAAATTTGTAAGATGGACGAGCGTTAGACGAACCGAGTTGTTTCGAAACACATCCATGTGTATACGAGTAGGTACGCTTGTACGCCGTGTTACTCCTCTATCGACGAGAGACGTATCGCCCTGGGACACGTTGCAACTTTAATACGATATCAAGTATGGAGCACGGAAGAGCGTCATAGCGACGGGGATAAAGGTCGTCGTTTCGAGGATCGGAGAGTTTCTCCACGAAAGCGTATTAGCCGGCGGCTTCTCCCAAGACCTCTTCTTCCTTCTCTTCCTCCTTCTCTACTCTCCTCCTTCTTCTTCTCCTCCTTCTTCTTCTCCTCCTGCTCCTCCTCCTCCTCTTCCTCATCTACTCTCTTCGTAGCTTTCTATCTTCTCTCTGGTATCCATGCGAACTAGAGATTCTCTTATCATCCTCTTTCGATTGCAACGATATTGCTACGCTATATCTTTTATGAATACATAGTCGATCAACTCTAATAACGATTGACAGCGTTCAAAGTTTATCCAAATTTTTCATAGAGTTGCGTCTATTTTGTTACAATGAAAATAATTCGTTTCTCCGTTCGAAATCACTTCGTATGCACTTTCTTTATGTTTTTCTTTCTCCTCCCCCTCCTCCTTCTTCTCGTTTCATACACGTGGCTCGATAAAAAAAGAAAAGACAAATATGAAAGAAAGGAAAGGAACACAGGGAAACGGACGGTAGGAAGCATGCAGACCTCCCATAGCATGTTTGATCTCGTCTCGCTTTCTCGATTTTCCCAAGAACCCAAGGTCCTTTTATGCAAACGCTCAAAGAGAATGCTGTGTTTTTTTTTTCTCGTACTTCAGCCTTGCGACGAGTGACTCGAATAATGGGTAGAAGGAAACGGAGAGTCGGAGGAATAGGGGAGGAAAAGTGTAAGGGGTTGAAAAAAGAGAAAGAAAAGGATGAAAAAAGAAAAAGAAAAAAAAGAAAGACAGAAAACAAGAGAGAAAGAGTGAATAAATTCATTGCTCGTGCCTTGTACGAATAAACAATATATATATATATATATATATATATATATATATATATATATATAATACAAAATAAAATAAACAATAATAATTAGCAACAATAAGAAGTATAAAAGAAGTACTTAAATAAAAGGAATAATATGCTTACAGAGAAAATTATTATACTTAAAAGACAAGATATGATACAAAAAAATTTTTATATATAGACTAAAATAAAGAGAGAGAGAGAGAGAGAGAGAGAGAGAGAGAGAGAGAGAGAGAGAGAGAGAGAGAGAGAGAGAGAGAGAAAGAAAGTGAGAGAAGAATAAAGAGAGAAAGTAAAAAAAAAGAAAGAAAGGTGACTTCTCATGGGACGTTGGCTGGTACATTCGTGCTGTAACGGTTGGAATACTTTGTACTCCGGACTATCTTTTCAGTAGAACGTACATATGTATGTATACGTAGCCATGTATAATACATCATATCTATATCATGCATGGACGTGAACTCCCGTCTAGAGCATGCCACGTTTCGGGTAGAGCATTGAAACAAAACAGAGTGGGTAAGTAAGAGAAAGAGAGAGAGAGAGAGAGAGAGAGAGAGAGAGAGAGAGAGAGACAGAGAAAGAGATAGAGAGACAGGAGGCTCGTTTCGCATGCACTTTGCATCCACGGTGCATAATTCGTGCCGTTCGAGAGGGTCAACCCCCATAGCGTCCACGATGTTTCCCGATCGATGGTACTCATCGATCACCCATCCAACCCATCCAACTACCGCTATCCGGTGAACTTCGCAACGCGCCTATGTGCGTGCCGTACGTGCTAATTATACGCTTGTCAGAGTATCCCCCCCCTTTACGCGGAAATCTCTACGCTCGGGAAACACCGTTGTCCTTGTCCTTCGATATTTATGGCTAGCCCCCTTTTACTTCGAGAGTATAATCAATCCTCCCTTATGACCTCTCTCTCTCTCTCTCTGTCTCCCTCGAATATGTGAAATTCTTCGTTGAAAGGGAGGGAAAATATTTGTATAACCTAACCCTTATTCACAGAAAAGTTAGTATCGGCTTCATCGATGAAACCAGCTCGATGACATTGATCGAAATTATGGAAAATACGTAGCGGCTTTGAAATCGAGGTCGTGGCTTGAAATTTATGCTCGAAATGTGATCGAGCGGTGTCCCGATTGCTTCTTCCTTTCTTTTTCTTTCTCTTTTTGTTTTTACTTGTTTTAACTTTTTATTTTTAATTTGCCGATATTCATCAAGAGAAGTAGCACGTTAGCTTCTACTACGTTAGCTTTTCGCCGGAAACTATTCGGTCGGGTCTGTTCGAAATCGGTACTCTTGATGGTCGATAGTGAATTTAATCCGATATCGATTAAATGCCGGCAGCCGAAAAAACGAATAAGAAAATTCGTTCGGGAAATGGAAGCTTTCGAATCGTAATTAGGACCTGTAAAGGGATTTAAACGAATAAGAAGAATAAGAAGAAGAAGAAGAAGAAGAAGAAGAAGAGTAAGAAGAAGAAAAAGGAGAAGAAGAAGAACAAGAAGAAGAGTAAGGAGGACTATATGTTTTTACATTCCAAGAGTGAAAGAATTCTCGATGGGAATCTTTTCTTTCCTCTCTTGTTATCAGGACGGTAGCACAAAAATATTGCCGGCACGCTTTCCTCACCGACAGTGACACATTCTCTCGCAATAAACGGCATCGAAGATTTTCAAGTCTCGACGCGATATTGTCGATAAATCCTCTCGTTTGCATTCACCGAGTGCCGCGTATTGTTGCCGTCTTATAATATTTATCATCAGATATATACTACTCGAGTAATGTAAGAGAACGCGGCAAAGTAGAAAAATAATCGAGTGAATGGAATAACAAAACGTACATACATAATATTCAAATAATTATCGTTTCCAGTAGGTTTTCGTACTTACGTATACCCATCGACATAATCCCCTGGTTTATCGTAAACTATATACATATATATTTATCGTAAACTATAAAGATATATATATATATATATATCTTTCTCTCTCTCTCTCTCTCTGTCTCTCTCTCTCTTTTTATCACATTCGAATGACCATCCTAAAAGATACTACCGTCAACATTACGAAGAGGGAAGAGGAGGAGTACGTAAAATGGGTGGAGAAGATCGCGGCGAAATGATAGGTCACGTCTCGAATTATTGCCATTCACCTTAGGGAACGCATGCTACATGTAGCCGGGTGTTCCGGATACTCGTGTAGTTACACTTCGATAAAATATAGGGAGGTAAAGTGGCCGGCCTTAATTGTAAAACGGAAGTCGTGTTATCGATCGACGACAGCGAGCCAAGTGTCTATAGAACGCGAAACAGTGCAAATTTCCGAGAGGGCTCTTCGAATCTAGAGAATCAGAGAAAGAGAGATAGAGAGATATAGAGAGAGATATTTAGGAAGAGAGAGAGAGAGAGAGAGAGAGAAATGGTCGAACGTTAGATCGTCTCTCTTTAACAAATAGTAGAGAACGATCGATTTAAACGCTAACGGGGTTGGAGCTACGTGCCGCTATAATCGACGTTTATATCGAACGGATGAGATCATTTCCCGTGAATTCGATCCTTCGATCTCATAACTCGTAAGATGGTTGCTTTAAAAGCAATATCTTAAATGATCGAATAAGAATTGTCGTAAATAATATTTCGATTAAATTGTGCGCTTGCACGAACGTGAATGTTCTCGCGCGTAAAAAAAACTTGTTGTTTTCGTGCAATTGCGATTCGTTTTTATTGATGATCTTATCTAATTTTCATATTTGAAATTTGATTAAACAATCTCTTTTTATATAATTATAATGAAATAAATAATAAATATTCTGTTATTTGAAGGATTAGTGATATCTGACATCAAGTATTTTTCATATCGCGCAGTTGTGTTCATATTCTGTACTTAGGGGAACAACAAGTTTTGCGTATGTAAAAAAAAATGAGAGAGAGAGAGGGAGAGAGGAAGAGAGAGAGAGAGAGAGGGAGAGAGGGAGAGAGAAGATAGTTCGCAATTAAGTAAACAGAAACCACTCGAATTTGATCGAGATCGATCGATTCCCGATTCTCTCTCCCTATCGTTGCTACTATCAATCGAGGTTGGATTAGCGAGGTAACGCGTACGATTATCGGAAGGAACTTGTTGGCAGTATTGATTAATTAACGCGCCGATTAATCGAATACCATCCATGCCGTCCTATATTTAACGCTATGCACTCGACGCAAATGATGAACTTGATCGGTCAGCTTCTGTCACAAGTTCTACTAAGTGATATTCTATTAATACTTTACCCCTAGTAAAAGCTTAACATAAATAAACTGATCGTTACGTTAATGTGTTTTTAAAACATAGTGTAAATTGACACGACGACGGAGAAATATCACGACGTGAGAAATTTAACATCGGTATCCTCAAAAAACATTGTAAAAGAAAGAACGTACCTTACTTATAGGCTCACGTTCGCTTCACGTTATCTGAAATATCATTTTTAAGAATACAAGAATGAATGAAATAAACAATCATTGTTTCTTTTTCTCTTTCTTTTCGAAGGAAAAAAAAAAAAAAAAACAATAAATCTTGTCCATCAACGTAAATGTCTCTACAACGTCAGTGTCTCAACGGATGCGTTAAAACAATACACCGAACATAATTTCTGTCAACTTATTAAAAGTTACGTACAGTTTTGATAACGCTCATTTTCATAACTACGGTGGTGACGAGCTCATCGTCCGTGACTCGTAATTTTCAGGATGCACCCGAGAGAAAGACTTTAGGGGGTGCGATACGAGACGAAACGAGACGACAGGAAGGGAGAGAGAAAGAGAAGGGATAGAAGCGAGAGAAAGGGAGAATCAACGTTACTACTACTAGCCACTACCGACGGTTTTGAAAGCTCCTACAAAAAGTTACCTTATTAGTAACTCAATCATATCGGTCGAGGGCAGCCATAAAACTACGCTAACTTTTCTCGTATATCGTCGGAAAATATCGGTAGGCAGTCGTAATGAAGTTGGTCGTAAATGCGAAACGACGAGAAACCGATAAGGAAGGTTGCCCGTGAAGGGCCAAAGTACAATGAAACTAACGAAAGTTTTTCTCCTCGTAGAAATTCCCTGACTGCTTGTAAACACTTTCCAAGAGCTTACTTCTTGTTACTAAGTCGAACAATGAAAGAGAAACGTTCTAATAAAAATATCAAGAAATTTCAAATTATAATAAGGGATTCGTTATTTCCGAAAGAAAATAACTACACGTGAATGAACAATTATTTCTTTAAAATGCAATTGGGATGGACATAGAAAAAAAAAAAAAATACAATATCATCGTAAAAGATGAAATAATAATTTTGTAAATTCGCCAAAAACGAATTTCACGCGACACGATGAATTAGAAGAGCCAGTCTCCTTGGATATAAATTCTCTTCAAACATGAAAATGCTGACGTCTATAATTCTTCATTCGTAATGTCTTCCACTTCATATCGGCCAGTGTTTTTCAATGAACGAAGAACTACAGCAACGTATTTCGACCATAAAAACGACCACTGTAATCCCGCGGAATGAGAGATACTTTGAGGGTAGGAATATATTTCACAAAAGTCCATTGAAACGTTACACCGTGTCATAGAGGGTTAGAATAATCTGTTACCTGATTTTTTTGAATAACCACGATCGATAGTACCTTTGTCAAAATTACTCCACGGCCCAATTATAATCAACAAAGAATTCCCAGATTGTATCTGGATCGATGATAATCAAATTAATTTGTACCTTTAGGCGGTGATGATAAACAATGATTGTTTTTTTCGAATTTTCGACTTTTATTGCATTTTCATCTATTACCTTTGTCGTGTCTACACGTGAATCAATGAAAAAGAATTGTGAGGGATGGAGGGGGAAGGGAAGGAAGGGGTAAAGGGTAAAAAAGCTAGCAACCGCATAAATGAAACGAGCTTTTCCGGATCATTTTTGACCTGGTTTCTCGTGATAAGAGGAACGTGAATACACGAAAATACAATGAACTCGTTGGTAGGAGACAAACAATTGTACCGTATAAAAATCGTTAAGCCTTTGAAGTTACGCATTTTCCGAGAAAACAAGAAGGAAAAAAAAAAAAGAAAAAAGAAAGAAAAAAACAAAAAATACAGGAGAGAAGCGAAAACTAGGGGAAAAAATTTTAGGTTCGTTAGATCCGTAAAACGGACGAGCACGCTATCGCGGAGTTCAATAAAGCCAGCAATTCGACGTACGTCCGTTTTTTCTAGTATATCCATCGCGAAAAAAAAAGTCAATCGAAGTAACGTCGTTGGGCAAAACGTATCGCGTCTACATTTGACGAACGATAGATATAAATTTGTACGATCTTTTTGGCTCGTACATTACGTGAGAATTCTCTCTCGCACGTTTGTCCATTCGAATTTCCACGAAAAAATCTTCATCCTTCTCGCGTGAAACAAACAACTCCATTATATATCACTCCGCATGGATGCCATTACGTACTCGTGCGAGTCGAGAATCGAGAGGAAACGAGAACTAACGAGAAGTTATACGAGAGAAGAAACAAAAAACAAAAAAAAAGAAAAAAAAAACATAATAAAAATCTCTAAAAATCTGGATTGAATAGTGGAAAAAAAGATAATGGGCGGTAGTACGAGAAGGATGGAAAAAGAAAAACCATTTAACGTTTACTCAAAAAAGTAGTATCGCGCTTATATGCACCACTGTCGGAAAATTAATCCTCTTGTTCGCATATTTTCCTTTTATTTTATTTTATTTTCTTTTTTTTCTTCTTTTCTCTTCTTTTTTTTTCTTTTTTCTTTTTTCTTATCTTCGTAACCTTCGTCAGAAAAAGCTCAGGAATAAAATGATACTCGTCGATTTTTCAATAGACTTCATCGTCTCTCTTTCCATCATGTATTTTTTTTTTATCTCTCACCCATTACTATTACTTATTCCCCCGCAACGGATTTCAAATCGAATCGAATCGTATCGAATCGCGCTCACGTCAAAGGGTTTGTGTCTATCTAGAAAAATTTTCAACGTGATATCGGCGAACTATGTAGTTACATACATACGTAGTACGTAAGTTACTTGCGCTCGATAAAATGGAGAAAAGACGGTTCTCTAATCCCCTAGCTCTACGAACGAGCATTGGCGTGTTATAAAGATCCGATTACATGGGTGCACCTTGTATCTACGAAGGGTGGTAGATTTCTATAACGTTACCCGCGAAAAAGAGTCAAGAGTATTGCGCGAACCCGTATCGTCTTTTCGAAACTGAAACCTATAAAATTCTATGTCGATGGTTGTTAAATGTATCGCCGACATAAATACGATCGAGGTACCTTCATACTTTTCTACGAAACGCACACGTTTTAGTGCGGACGAACGATTTACGAGTATGCACTTGACGCTGTCACCACTACTACAAATAGATACGTCGTTTTACGTTGCAACCTTCTAGCAACGTATACGGCAAAATAGGTAGCGCAAATTTTTCTCTGAAAACGCTTCTTGAGAGTCTTCGCGATATTTCATCGTAAAGATGGAAGGTCAAATCCTTGAATTTGAAACGGAGCGAACGACGATAAGAAAAGTTCTGGTGGAATTCTGCGAATAACAAAAAAAAAATATATATATATATGAAAACAGGAAGAGCAATAATAGATACGTAAGTACGTATTTATGTATAATGTTACGATGAAGCATCAACTAACGATGATAACAACCAGATCATTTTTATAAGAAATCCTAGGCAATACGCGTAATCAAACTAAATGCGTAATCAACCTAAATACGTAATCAACTTTTCGAGATAAACATTTGATTTTCAAAATTCACTATCAAATAAAATTACTAAAAGAGCACGGCGACAACGCGTGTAAACCATCATAGCCATGTGTGTTCGTAAAAAAGAAAAAAAAAAAAGAAAAGAAAAAAAAAAATAGGCAGAGATGAAGGGAAAACGAGAGGGAGGGAGAGGAGGGAGAGAGAGAAAGTAAAGGGGAATGGAGGCAGGGAGAGAAAGATAGAGAGAAAGAGGGAGAGAGAGAGAGAGAGAGAGACAGAGTGAGGCCGGAAAAAAAAAGAGAAGAAAAAGTCGGGGCAAAGCGTCGACAAGTTACCTTTGAGCCTTGACGATCGTGCTTGCCGAGCGAGCTTTTCCACTCGTGCGTATTTTTGTTCCTGCGCTTTGCGCTCCTTCGCTCCCTTCCCTTCATCTCCCTTTTCTTTTTTCATTTGCACGCGTGTACACACGCAGGTCGCCGCGGTAGAGACGCGGGCTTTCGCTTCAGCACGACTTTTAGCATACGGCCGCGAGCAACAAACTTTAATTAGCCAGGGCTCAACGGCAGGGACGAAATCGACCGTTCATCGCACCTGTAATTTTCGAGTTTTTTCCCGACGAGATACTATGTCCTTCTATCTCTCTCTTTCCCTCTCTCTCTCTCTCTCTCTCTCTCTCTCTCTCTCTCTCTCTCTCTCTCTCTCTCTCTCTCTCTCTCTTGTGTATCTCTATATTTCGAGTTATTTCACTCTTTATGTACCTTTCTCTCGTTCCTCGCGTCGGACCACGAAAAGTCCGACACTGGAACATCACCATCGGCTTGCCGCGCTTTGCCCATATTTTTTCACCACTTCTCCATCTACCCTTTCCTCTTTATCAACGTCTGCTCAAAGCCGCCGGCAGGAAAAACTCAATGCGCCGCCGCAAGTTTTGAGTCTGTACTCCCTCTCTCTCTCTCTCTCTCTCTTTTTCTCTCTCTCTCTTTCTCTCTCTCTCTCTCTCTCTTTTTCTCTCTCTCTCTTTCTCTCTCTCTCTCTCTCTCTTTTTCTCTCTCTCTCTTTCTCTCTCTCTCTCCTCTCTTTCTCTATGCCATTGCGTCTAACTCGAAAGTGTGGAAAGAGAAGCGTGAAGCGAACATGAGTTTGAGAGAAAAAGAGAGAGAGAGAGGAAGAGAGAGATAGAAAGAGACACACACACACACACACACACACACAGAGAGAGAGAGAGAGAGAGAGAGAGAGAGAGAGAGAGAGAGAGAGATGGATAGCAGAGGGATAGTACGGATATCGAGCTTCAAAGCGTTGCATCCATCCTTTCATCGCCCGACACTTCGCTCATATTCGGTTTTTTAAAAGCTCCGGATCTCCCCACTCTACGTTTATCCTGCGTTTTTCAACCCCCAACTGCTTCCTCCCACCCGTTTCATCATTCCTATCAACCTAAACGTTCCTTCCGCCATCCTTCGCTTCTTCCTATTCCCAAACCGCTTCGTCAACGGCCTACCATTATCCTCGCTCTCTCACGTCCATACTATCCCTGAAACTTTTATTCCATCGAAAACCAAAGCAACAAATCCTGGGAAAACGCGTTGCACGCTCCATAGCTCGCTTTCATCACATGTGCAACGCATTAAAACATGAAACGATGAGACGATAATAAATAGAAATTGCTCGGATTTCTCTAACGATAAGGAAGATATCACCGCGATCGATTTACATTATGATCAGATACACATATTCTTTGTTTATGTGCGAAAAGATTTGATAGGAGAGAGAAAGAAAGAAAAAAGAAGAAAAAGAAAAAAGGAAGCAAAGAATTAGAAAAAATGAGAAAAAGATAGAAGAGGATAGAAGAAGAAAAAAAATGGAGAGTAAACGTTGTGAGATTCGTGGAAAAGAAAATATACAGGTTGTAAGAGAGAAAAGGACGGATATACACGTTAGGTGCGAGGGAGGAAAAAGAAGGGTCGGATAAGTGTCGCCGGCGAGTCTCTTTCTTTATTTCTCTCTCTCTCTCTCTCTCTCTCTCTCTCTCTCTCTCTCTCTCTCTCTCTCTCTCTCTCTCTCTCTCGTTTACTCCTTTTTTCCCGCGGAAAAGGAAAGAACGCGTTTACAAATTACGCGCAGTCTGAGGCGACTTAGGGAGTTTCAGACTTTTAATTACTCCGTACGAGAGTCGTTCTCATTTTCTCTTTCTCTCTCTCTCTTTCTCTCTTTCTCTTTCTCTTTTCCTCTATTCGCCGTTTACTCTCTATGACTGGCGCACGTTCTCTCTTTCGGATAGCTCTTCCTACCTCACTCGTACCTACTTCCAGTATTTCAATTCCGCAAGAGAGTTCCGACTTTAATATAAAAGGAAAGCCCGATTCTCGCTTCTTCCTAAGCGGTGCCGCCGCTTGCCGTCTTTCTAACATTCAATCCCAAACCCCGACCCCAACCCCAACCTCGAGTCGCACTTACTTATCCACCTAGCTACGCTATCAACTAAGTTGCCAGCACCTTTACGCGCTCTGATTCCTTTTATACTGATTTGCGACCAAGACATCTATCATTCTCGGATGATCGAAGCATTTGAAATTATAAAATTTCGTCGATAGTTTCCTATCGATATTTCTTTTATATTATACTTAATACGATGGACATAAAAACAGACGAACAGGCGAGTACTTCTTACAGGTGTATTACCATATATTTTCCATTTATCAGAGTCGATGGAAACTTTGCAAAGCGAACAAACATAACGATTAAAATTCCTAGTTCGAACATCTAGTATCCAAGCATAATCTTTACTTATCCCATAAACCGTGAAGCTTTACGATCGTGGTAAAGTTAATGTAAGCGCTACGTGAACGTACATATGTATACATAATATGTTAGTAACATCGATCGGCAAAACAAATTCTATTTTAAAATCGGACCAGTTAATCGTTGATTTTTTTTAAATAGTTTACTACTACGGGCGGCGTATCGATGAAAATGACGACTATTATTATATTATACAGAGCCATACAATTTCGTTATCGCGATGTGAATTATCGATCCCGCATACTATACACAAAACTCCCTTTCTCTTTTTCTCTCTTTTTCTTTTTCGATTCGCGACGACAATACGCACGCGTTCCTCGTTAAAATGCTTAATGTTCTACCAATGGATTTTCAACGTTGACTCGCTCTCTCTCTCTCTCTCTCTCTCTCTCTCTCTCTCTCTCTCTCTCTCCCCCTTTCTCTTTCTCTCTTTCAACGTGTCTGACGTTGAAATAAAAATCGTTAAGATTCTTACGAGGACGTGTGTTTCCCTTAGTCGTTACCCGTGCCGTAGTACGAGTAATTCAACGTAATTAATCGCGAGGCGCCGATAAGCACGAAAAATGCAAAAGGGAGAGGAGAAAATGTGGGAGGAAAGCGACGGCGGTGGCACGCAATGTGCGGTTTGATCTCTATTATCAGAAACGCCTACGTCTACTTGCCGTTGATTTCTGCGCTCTCGTAAATCTTTACTATTTCCGTAACTATTATTAAACTATTCCCGTTAAACTGGTCCTTTACTGGTTATTTTTATGGGAAGAAGAAAGAAAAAGGAAAAAAAAAAAAAAAAAAGAAAAGAAAGAAAAAGATAACGGAAAAACACGAGTGGATAGATTATATTACGTAAAGGTGAAAGTGTCGAAAATGTTTGAAATAAGAGAGGAAGAAGAACATAAGAGGAATTGACATGTTAACGAATAAGTTATATGAACTAAACGCGACGATCAAAAAATCGTTGAAAAAAAATTGAAAGAGAGAGAGAGAGAGAGAGAGAGAGGAGAGAGAGAGAGAGAGAGAGAGAAAATAAATTAGGTCGACACACACGGTAGAAAGTAAATACGTATTCTACACCTGTTCATCCTCGCTATTTCCAAGATTCTCGGTTTCTTGTCGAGTTTTCCCCGACGGTAAGCCACGATCGAACGTTCGGTCGACAGTGATAAATGTTGTGTCAGCGTTGGATCGGGTCGGGTCGGATCGGATCGGATCGTAGCAAAAAGTACGTATTATTTTGCGCCGTGGTCCGTTCTGCAAAGTGGCAAAAGGATTCTCGCAGGAACCCAAGGAGATGATACGTTCGTTCGAGATACCAAAGAAAATTGCTGAATTTCTCGAATATCTTTGCAGCTTCGTCGAACCAAATGATTAGTATAAAACGTTTTGCATATATATATATATATATATATATATATATATATATATATATATATATATATATATATGAACAACGGAAAAAGAGAAAGCGAGAGAAGAAGTCGTAAAAAAGAGAAGAAGAAAAAGAATAAAAGAAACGCCACTCACGACATAACACACGAAAGAGAATTTTTCTACGAAAAATATGCCACATGCACCTATCGAGACGATAGACGTTAACGGAGTGTCGTGTGCGCATTAATATCGTGAATAAATATTTATACGTGCACTCGTACTACTCGTATACGTGTACTGGTAGTACTACGTCAGGTGCAATACACTTAACTTGCGCTTCTTTCGTCCCTATCTAGTCAACGATTCTAAAGTCTAGACAGAAAGAGAAAAAGAAAGAGAGAGAGAGAGAGAGAGAGAGAGAGAGAGAAGTGCTTATTTGCAAAAAGACTTCCAAATGTCGTCTCTTGTTTATTTCATACATTTATCTGACAAATATATGCGAGCTCGATAAAATATATATACCTCGATAAAATATATATATATACATATACATATATTTAGGTACAAAAGAGGAATCGACCATTGTATTATTGGAAAATTTCACATGTAGCGATTACATTTCCATTGAGTTATTGCGATATAATCGATAACGATTCTCCGGCTCGAATGTCAAAAGTTCACGTTCTGTATTTAGGTTACGATAATATAAGTTGTTACCTCAAGAAATCGTTCGTTATCGAATTATCGAAACTCCGCTTGGACTGTTAGGATCATAACCTTATAATTTTCATACTCCCTATTATTCGAAGAACAATCTCTCAACAATTTCTCTTTTACCCCCTCGCGAAATTTGCCGCAATCATATTTTGCTATAGTTACGAATCGTTGGAATTCGAAGGGAAATCGATTCTCCGTGTTCCAAAGTTCGAACTTAATTCGACGGTTCGTTTCTACGAACTGAAAGAACGAGCAGTTGTCGAGATATCTCGTTTGATTTACATTATGCGCCGTTATAGGTCCACTTAAAAGGCACGTATGTATATAACGGAGTAAGGTAAAAGAAAGAAAGAAAGAAAGAAAGAAAGAAAGAAAGAGAGAGAGAGCGAATGTCGAGTGTAATGCTTAAAAAAATCTTATCCGTTTTGTAAACACGTTTGGCCCTTGACTTTAATAATGCACGCTTTTTTACATATCTGCTTTCTATTATTATTTTGAACGTGGCAAGGTGAAAATCAAATTTCATCGTTAAAAGAAAATATTAACTTTCATAGAAAACGAAAAATTATGAGAACGTAGCTCGTCTCGAGAAAAATAGAGAAAGAGAGAGAGAGAGAGAGAGAGAGAGAGAGAGGGAGAGAGAGAGAGGATACGAAAAAAAGAAAAAGGAAGGGAATAGAAATAGGAGCCGAAATTTATTGCTAATATTTTTCCCTTAAAAATGCACTGTGGTACGTGTGTACGTGCAAGGCGAACATACAGAATCCAAGGAGCTTTCGTGCGCGGATGCACCGACATTTTTTTCCTTTCTTAAAGCAACTCGGTAGTCGAGGACCCTTGGAAGATACGAAGAGAAACACGAAGGTGAAATTTACGCCGATGCACGTGACACACGCGAAGAAAGTTATTCCGATAAAATTCAACTTCGTTTACGTCGAGATCTTCGTGCATTTTTACAAGCCAAAGATAAGCCTCCCTACGTTCGCCATTTACCGTTTTCCTTCACATATCCTCATCGATCATTTTATTTGTTTATTCAAAACAAATTGAGACATTTGACGAATTCAATCGATTCAGTCATTTACGATCAGTTTCGTAAGTCTAACGAGAAAATCAAGAAATACATAATGAATGTCATCGTGATTAAATTTATCGCAGCTCAAGGTAAAACATTGATAAATTAGATGATACGTTTCAAGGATTTATCGAACAAAATGGAAAGGTCTAAATTTCTAAATATAAAGGACGTAGGCGTTGTCAGGGGTCCTTAAACGGAAATAGGTATCCATGATCTTCGAGCGTAATCCCATGGAAGGAGAAGAAACTCGGAGGAAGAGACGATGAGTTTCACGGGGGTCTCGTGCTCGACATTATTGGATGCAGCGACCTCGGCTCGTCGACGAGAACGACCGTGTCGAATGCTCATGGAAAGCAGCCGTGACGCCACTGGCGCCTGTCCTTCTTCTTTCCATTTGTTCGTTCTTTCTTTCTTTCTTTCTTTCTCGCCATCGTCCTTGTCTTTTTACCACCGACAATGTGAGAGAGAGAGAGAGAGAGAGAGAGAGAGAGAGAGAGAGAGAGGAGGAAGAGGAAGAGGATAGAGCACAACGAGAAGAGAATTTTTAACAAAACCATCGAAAAATCACTCGTTTCGTTCGTACCCTCCGGAAAGAACGAAGACAGGAAAAAGAGAAAAAAAAATATAAAATAAAAAAACCAGCGAAACAAAAGACGAAGAAATTCCGGAAAATGGAATTCATTCTCTTTTCCTCCCTCTTTCTCTCTCTCTCTCTCTCTCTCTCTCTCTCTCTCTCTCACTCCCCAACCTTTTGCTGCCCTTTCCCTCTGTCTGACGTTTTTTAATTAACTCGATCGTTCGAATCTGAGTGAAAATACGCGGACGAGAGGGCACTCGAAAGTTTTTCCAAATTGAACGCGGTGCCTGCATTGCGCGGGCATACGATACGTATAACCTCGAAACGAGATTCCACGTGCTTGTCGGCCGACCCATTTAAAAACAACGCCGAGCAAAAGAGGAAGCAAAGAAAAGAAAAAAAAAAAAAAGGAAGAAAAAAAAAAGGAGAAAAGAAAAGGAAAGGAAAAAAAAAGGAAAGAAAACAAAAAAAGAAAGAAAGAAAACAAGAAAGAGGAGCAAGGGTTGAGTTTGGGTACGATCGATCGAAGGAGAGCGTATTTTTTCAGAAATCTCGACTTGTATTTCGGAGTAGCCCACTCTAAAAGTGAGTCTCTCGTTCGTTAACCGCGTCTTCGGACGCGGAAATTTGAATTACTGCCAGCTCTCAACGAAGGGCAAAGAGAAAGGGAGAGAAAGGGAGAGAAAGGGAGGGAAAGAGAGAGAGAGAGAGAGAGAGAGAGAGGGAGGGAGGGAGGAAGAGAGAGGGGGAGAGAGAGAGAGAGAGAAAGAGAAAACTCTCAAATGCCTTTTTCTGAGACTCTTTCAGGTTGACGCGACCGAGGAGAAACACTTGTTGATCCGTACTATGGGATTGTGACCTTAAGTAGAGTACGTGGATTTGGATTAATTTGAACGAGTTTCTCTTTAAAAAAAAAAAAAAAAAAAAAAAAAAAAAAAAAAAAAAAAAAAAAAAAAACTGGTCACGAATAATAATTTTTTCGTTTGTGTCTAAAATTAAAATTTAAATCTGTCCTTCCTTACTCCTGGTTAACATTTATTTATTTCTTTCTTTTTCTTTTCTTTTTTTTTTCTTTCTTTTTCTTTTTCTTACGTTTCACAGACAAACGAGCTGCACGACATAGCGACGAATCGATCATCACGACTTTTTATCTCGAGTGAATGAGTATATTATGCCAAAGGCTTCGATCTCAAGATCTCTCAACTAACAATAAGTTAAAGGTGAAAAGTCGAGTACGCGATCATTCGCGTGAGATTTCTTTCGGGATTTTAACGCGACGTAACGTTATGCGACGCGACACGCTGCACCAAATGGAAACCTGTATATGTGTATACGTAAGGGTGGATTGAGAAAGAAAAGGTAAGGTGCATACGCGTGCGCGAGCGAGCGAGAGAGAGAGAGAGAGAGAGAGAGAGAGAGAGAGAGAAAGAGAGAGAAAACTTTTATTCTACCAGACGAGAAACGCGAGAAATGTCGTATTAACGAGAAAGTTTAAGAGGTCGAGGCGTCCTAACGCGTATAAAAGAAAAAAAAAAAAAACACATAAAAAAAGGATGGAGCTTTCGTCGTGCCTGGAATAAAGTTCACAAATACAAATGTAACGAAAGTAGGTTACGTTGTAGTTGTTTAAAGGCTCACTGTGGAAAACTAAAATAATTATTAAGATAAAAGAAAAGAAAAAGAAAAAAAAAAAAAAGAAAAAAAAAGAAAAGAAAAGAAGAAACTTTCGAGCAATGGAATTTCGAAAAGAATCGACTTCGTTGAGATAACCGAAGCGCAATAACAGATAAATTCTCAAAAGTGAAATGATGATTCTTAAAATGTGTGTTAGAAACGTGCCTGAAATTCGGATTAATCGTGACCGAATGTACATTGATAAAGAATGAAGTAACATAATAATAAAAGTCGAGAGAAAAAGAATAAACTCGAAAATACATTAGAAACGTTGAGGGACTATCGCTTAGGGACGGCGTACTCGTTATTTTCTACTCTTATCGGAATAATTATTGGCCAAGAGACGAACGTGCATTTCTAAGAAAATACTCTAGATTATCTCGGCGCGTGATATACATTGTCACCCGTACATAGATCTCATAGTGTAAATACGATTATCCGAGAGGCATGATACGTGAATAACCTAAATCCTCTGACGAGGAAAATAGAAAAAGTAAAAAAAAAAAAAAAAAAGGAAAAAAAAAGAATAAAAAAAAAAGAAAGAAAGAAAGAAAAAAGAACGCGTTTCCGCTAACAGTATATAATTATAAAGATTCATCACGATTTTTAGAGCAGATAATATACCGAAAAAAAAAAAAAAAAAGAAACAATTAAATCGCCTCTCTCTTTCTTTTTCCCTCAAGATGAGAGATGTTCGACTAAACGTGTACAAGTAAAAAAAAAAAAGAAAATTCCAAAATTGATTAATACCCACCTTTATTATCTTATAAAGTAATAACGACAAGCTTTTAAGACCGACGCAATATGGACGATGCACATCTCTTAACCGTAAAAATAAAAAAGAAATAAAATGGTAGAAAATATGTTTAAAAAAAAAAGAAAAAAAAGAAAAAAAAAAGAAGAGAAAGAAAAAGGAAGAAAGAAAAAGAATGAACGACTAGCACGTTGCAATGACGGTAACGGTAAACGATTCTGCGAGCCCTTGAATGAACTACCGTCCCGTAACTTCACGCAGCAAGCTAAAGCTTTTTATCAAACCTCTCGACATAATTAATCACCGGTTAATTAACACGAGAGAGTCAAAAAGCAGTTAGCCACGTGTAACGCGTTACACTCGTAATGTCAACTTGTGGGCCGTTAGTTTAACCGAAGTTACATAAAACTATTTCCCAAGCTTGGACGATTTTTTTTGTTTTTTATTTTTCTTTTTTTTTCTATGGTAAACATTTCGATATAATTTCTTTTTTTTTCTCTCTTTCACTCTTACGAATATATATAAAAAAAAAAAAAAAAAAAAAAAAGACGTGACGAATCGAATACACGGAAGTCGTTATCTCCTTTAACATTTAAAAATAAATGTTTGCGAAAGATGGAACAAAAGATTTCTACGTACATATATATATATATATATATGAAACATACAAAGTATAGAAGTGCGTTCGTTATAGATACCGCGAAAATAAATTCATCTTTAAATGCATCTTTAATCTCGCGGTGTTTTGATAATGGCAGACAGTGGTAAAAGATGAAGAAAGGCGAAAATAGAAAAAAGAAAGAAAAATAAAAAAAAAAATAAAGAAATAAAAAAGAGAAAGAAAACGAGAGGAGGATGCTCATGAAGTGGAGAAGAGGATAGACGGAAAAGCGAACGAGGGAGAGAAGTTCGTATAGAAGATGATGGTGGGGATTCCAGTGAGGAGGAAAGGAGCGGCGAGCGTGGTGGGGGAACTCGTGCCGCGCGATAACCGTCGACCGAGGTGCAAAGCAGCCGCGAATTCGAAAGGCGGCCAGTTGCTGTCCGCGCGTCACCGATGACGCGTCGCGAGAGTTTATCATCGAAGAATCTTATCGAGGTAAACGTCGTGCTTTACAAACGCGATGCATCGATTTTTACGAATAAAATAAATTGAAAATAATAAAATGAAGGAAAATAAAATGGAATGACGACGACTCTTTGATCATTATGATCGTGCCACGACACATATGTTCTCGTATCAAACGAAATCGTATTTAAAATATATTAGTGTCGGTAGTGAGTGTGACATTTACCAAAAAAAAAAAAATAAATAAATAAAATAAAATAAAAGAAAATAAAAGAAAAGAAAAGAAAAAAAAATAGTTACAAAACAAATAAAAGAGAAAAGAAAAGAATAAAGAAATTAAATCAAAAAATAATCGCAACGAACAAGGGAGCCACTTGTTCGCGTTGTTAAAACTAAAAGTGACCGATGATATTTCTAAAGGATGAAGTTTAGTTTATTCCGAGAGACGATCTCGTTGGGAGATAAAACGAGATTACGAGGAAATAGAAATCTTCCTTGGTCTAAAGATCATTTCTAATACTTCAACGTGTCATCATACGCAATCGTGCGAATGGAATACACCACGCGACCTCTTTACTCTTCGCGAAATATCTCACGTACATACATACATCAAAACATACGTGACACGAAATGCGATATATTTTCTTCGCGATGGCCGTTACGCAATGATCTTTTAGAGACCGACACATCAGGCAAATTAAGAACACGGCGGAGCTTAAAGGTTCACGAGATAAGAGGAAACTAGCGCGCGAAGAGATAGGCTAACGATCTTTCTTTCTCTATCTCTCTCTTTTCTCTCTTTCTCTCTCTCTCTCTCTCTCTCTCTCTCTCTCTCTCTCTCTCTCTCTCTCTCTCTCTGTCTCCCTCTCTTGGGTGTGCCCTTCGCGGGATCGAGCAACGCACAAATCGATCTCTACGCGAGCAACGAGCAACGAGCCATGGAATCTTGTCCTCGACCACCGACGTCGCGTAATGAAATCCCATCCTCCACCCTCCTCCTCCTTCTTCTCCACCTCCACTTCCTCTTCTCCTCCTACTCTTTCTTCGCTTCTTCTTCTTCTTCATCCTCCTCCTTTTCCTCTCCTTTTTCTTTTTATTCGTCTACTCTTGGTATCTCTCTAGTTCTATTCGCTAAGAAAATCGTTTGCGTTTTATTCGCGTGCGCGAACCATTGTAACGTAACAGCGTCGACACACACGCAGCCGAGTTTGATAATTGTGTAGCGGTAATGCATGATTTCCCACGTGGCACGATGCGTGTTCAACTATTCTTCTCTTCTTATTTTACACCGGTTATAATATTCCGTTCTTATTCCTTTCATCTTTGACCTTTATACTTTCTCTCTGTTTATTTCGTCCACTGGACAAACTCGTACCAGCCAGGGTGTATCATAAATGAAACGAAATTCGCAGCTGTCGATCTAGGCTTCTTTTTTTTCTTCTTCTTCTTCTTCTTCTTCTTCATCTTCTTCTTCTTCTTCTTCTTCTTCTTCTTCTCTGTCGTTCTAGCAACAGCTGCAACTGCGTTAACGTCGGACATGTGCCAGCTCATATCAGAACATACGATCGTTTTCCGATGAGGCACGATGTGCCACGACATATACAGTCGATAGCTTTCGTCACTAGAACGAACGGACTTTATCGAGAAACGTTTGTCAGATCGTGGCTTGAAACGACACGTCGCGTGTTAATAAACACACGCGTCAAAGATGCGTCAACCTACTCGTTTACTTCTGACTGACGCATAAAAGCCGACTCTCAAAATCGATCCGATCATCGGAAATATCTCATAATGTCAAACCTGTAACGTCAGTTACTTTTTATATATATATATATATATATATATATATATATATATATATATATATACACATATATATAACAAAGTGCAACGGCCGTGAACTTGGGTATTGGAATATGCCACTGACTGAATTTGGAAAAATACAAAATTTGAAACGAGTCCGTATCGAATAGTACGGTGAACGTGGCTCGTATAAAAATATTGCATTTGGTCTGAGTAAAACTTTTTATTACGATATCTTGTCGAAACTCGATCAATCGTTTTTGAACTCCATCGCAGTAACGCGTTGTCATAGTTGATCGACGTTTTCTAGTTTCCCAAGAGTAAAAGACCAGAACGAAACGACGCGAAGTAGGTTACGGAATTGGACGTTTCCGCGACAAAGAGAACTCCAATAGCATCAGCTTCGAATTTCATCGAGCGTTAGCCGAGCTAACTTCAGTTACGATGGAGTTACGTTTTATCGCGATGGGATGAGGAGATTGAGGCGGGAGGGGGAGAAATGAAAAAAGAAATAAACAAATAAAACGTGTTTGAGCCGTCTTCTCGTTTTCAAAAAAAGAAACGCGACAGAATATTTGGATCGATTTTTTGGCTTTTACGTTGATTTAAGGTATATAAATTGATCCATTTGAAAGGATAATCTGAGATAACCATATATCGTTCTGATGAAACATTTATTCGAATTGCTGGATTAATCCCTTGTTTCGCGAACGAAACGACCATTTCCGTCCCTTTGAGATACTCGATCTTAATAATCCCCTTAACGTAACTGTCTCGTACCATTTTCAAATTCCTCTCCCCCAACCTTCTTCTCGTACCTTTCTCTTTTTCTCAATTCGCTGTCTTTATCGCTATCAGAAAACTGCGAATACTTTCTTGGATACGTTATATCGTTTCGGAATAATCGCGACGATAACCCGTTACGAGATAAGACAAGGAGAAATAAGAAAAGTAGGAATAAAGACGTATACGATTCGCAGTTAGTTTGTAAAGGAGCAAAATAAAAAGAAAAAAGACAGAGAAAGATATATATATATATATATATATATATATATATATAAAAGAAAAGAAGATAGCTAGAAGTCGTGATCTTGGTGCACGAAAGAACGTTCTTCTTAAAATTGTTGCCATCCTCGAGGAATAGAATACTTATACACCGAATGTAGAGGAGGGGATAGATGTGCAGTGTACAGAGGGATGGAAACAGTCGTCTACTTCGAAATGAAACGGCCGGTTCTCAACCCGTTTTTGTCGCAAAATCGTAGTAGTGTCGTCGTTTTAAAGAAGAGTCACGTAATCGGAAACGATTTACTTCCGTGTCTCTCAGTCTCGCATCATTCGCGTACGTGCAGAAGCGTAGATGCAATTGGGGGGAAGGGTGGTGCAACATGTATCGAGAAACAAAGGGGTCTGGTAAACCGGGAAGCCGAGAGAGAGAGAGAGAGAGAGAGAGAGAGAGAGAGAGAGAGGAACGCCACGTCCGAATATATGAATATCCATTAACGAGCCACGAAATATTTAATCGTCCGCGAACGAAAGATTGAATTATTTTACTGCGCAACTTAAAAAAAAAAAAGAGAAAAAAAAGAGAGAAAGAAAAAAGAAAAAAAAAGCGCTTGCCCAAACTTTTCCCTTTCATTTTATTCTCTTTCGTATAATACCATCGCATATTAACGCGTTTTCTCTCATTCTTTAATTTTATTTCTTTCTTTTTTTTTTTCTTTTTTTATTTTATTTCCGGAATTTATATCGTAGATTTGTGCTCGAAGCAAGTTTATAAGCTGACCTGTTATACGCAATCGTATACCTCAGCGATCAACCCATTAATCGTTTACTCGTTCGAGCTAACTCGGGACCCACTTTTATCCTCGTGGAGTCCAACCGCGCGTTTAGATCGTTAGGATCTTCCCTCCCTTCCCCCTACCCCCCAGCCGCCCGCCCTTGAACAACCCAACTCGAAAATCAAGAGAAAGTACAATTCTCTAGGTCACATTAATACTCTATGAAAAAAATGGTCGCGATCTTTTGTCAACAGTATTCGAATTTCAAAGTTCGACTAGGTACGTGCATAATAATTCTTAACCTTTTCGAGAAGGTTAACGTATTCTATTTGAGGACGGGGACGGATCGTAAGAACGAGACGATTCTTCGACGGTCATTACGAGTGTTTCTTTGAGTTAAAGAAAAATCTTCTTTGTCGAGAAAGAAAGAGGAAAGATAAAAACGATCGCCGGCCAAGTTAGTCGTCGTAAAGTTGTTCCAATTCGAAAGGAACGACTTCTTTCGAGGATAAAGAATGTATGTGTATATGTGTGTATGTGTGTGTGTACGGGAGTTAAGTGCACCATTTTCTATCGCCGAAGCAATTACGAATAACAAAGACGAGAGAATAAAAGAAAGGTGCTTCTTTAAAGTTTCTTTTTAAAGCTGCTGCTTGCTTAATTACATTATCGTCAAGCAGACTCGATTCGTTGTAATTCATTTAAAGTGGCTACTGTCGCTATCGTTTTCGGTAGAGAACGCGTGAATGAGAAAAAAAAAGGGAGGGGGGAAGGAGGGAGAAAAGCATTCGTTTCACTCCGAGTCTCTTCGAACTCGTTGTGGTTGTCGAAAAAAGAGAAAAAGTAAAAGAAAAAGAGAAAAGAAAAAAAAGGATGGACGAGATTTCTTGTATGGAAAATTGCGGAATATTCGTTAACGAGCAGCTGGAGTCGATGTTTGTTCTTTTGTTGACGCCGACAATGACAATGACGGCTAGGATGACGTCGACAATGACATGGATGGTTCGTTCGCTCGTTGAGTCCTCGCGCATTTCCGCGTAATCTTTCGTTGAAAACTCGCGAGATCGTAAAAATATGCGAGTAAAGCCGGCGGCGGCGACGACGACTACGACAATAGTAGTGGTTGTGGTGATGATAGTGATGGTGGTAGTGATGGTGGTGGTGGTTATGGTGGTGGCGGCGGCGGCATGTCTGTACCGTTCGTTTGGTCGGTCGTCGCACGCCTACGCGACATACCAACAAACTCGACTCGTGTGAGTGATTATCCTTAGTCGCGAGGAACCGTCATAATACACGTTGATAATTGCGAGCGGCATAATGAGAGCAGGCATTAATGTCCTTCAATTCTTTGGTATCGCAACTACGCTAAGCTCGTTAGATTAATCAGAATACGAGAGAAACTCGACGATCCTTCTCTGCTCTTTTTCTTTCTTTTTCTTTTTGGTTATATACAAACTAAATGCGAGAGAGAGAGAGAGAGAGAGAGAGAGAGAGAAAGAGAGAAAGAGAGAGAAAAAAAATAGAGAGAAGTCGAGCAAGAGAAAAAGAGAGAAAAGAACTGGAAGAAATTAAGAGGCTGTCTACGAGAGAATATAGGAAGAAAGTAAAGAAAGAAAGAGGATTGAGGGCTCGAACTAAAAGGAAAATTCTTTTGGAGTCCGCGCACCATCACCACCACCACCACCACCACCACGCTTTGAATCGAAGCGCCTTTCATTCTCATTCCCGCCCTCTTTTCACGAGCACCGATGCGATCCTCTTCTTCCGTATTACCACCTTCTTCTTGCTTATCCAAAAAGAAGAAGAAAAAAAAAACGGAGACTCATTTTTCATATGAAAACAAGGATAATATCGGCTTCTCGGTTATGCATCTTTCTTAAAAACTTCGTCTCGAAATTAATCGAGATCGAGGGAAAATTATTTAAAAGATATGGACGCGTTGTCGGACACGCAAAGTTTGTAAAAAAAAAAAAAAAAAGAAAAAAAGAAAAAAAAAGTGGACGACACGTGCGTGCTCGCGCAATACAACGTTGTATTCTCTTTCTTTCTATCTCTATCTCTCTTCCGTTCACTGTCTACCCCTCTAACGAAGAAAAATGGAAGAAGTCTTGGACACGCGACGTCTCGGTAACAAGGCGTGTTTTACGAGATACGATTAGGACACCGTATTTTTACGTACTCGTTGCTCGGACATTCGATGAACATATACATACGTTGTGTTCGTTCGATCAACCGATAACAACAAAGAGAACGTTCGTAGACTGTTTGTACTTACTATCCGCGTACAAAGCAAGATCACGAGGAGTATAATCGCATTGATTGGTTTACCGCGAGAAATAAATTTCGTTCTGCTCGCTAGCGAAACTCGAGAACTCGTTTCATTCCGTAAGTTAAAGCACGCGTCAGTATGTAACGTCGAGAAAAGAAAATAAAATAAAAGAAATACAAGGGCGAATATTTGCAAAATATTACGTCGATATGTACGCTGGAACGCAGACGCGAGGAAAAATAGAACGCAAGGAAAATTACTCCAGCTCGTATATTTTACTCCTTTCCCTTTGTAATGCTAATTCTACTTAGCCGAATCCTAGAATCGTGAACTCCCGTGGTAAATATTAAACGGGATTAACAAAAATTAGATAAGCGCAAGAAGTGCAATGGTATCGCGGTAGTATGTGCATGTCGTTAAAGGATTCGTGGATGGTAGTAGGATGATGAAATTAAAAAAAAAAAAAAAAAAAAAAGAAAAAGAAAAATAAAAAGAGAAAAAGAGATGAGTCTCTTATTCTCTCATTCTCTCTTTTGAGACTTTCTCTCTAGACGCAATCTAAAATCAACGTACATATATATATACATGCATACATATATATATACTCGCGTATATACGAGCTCGTCAATATTATCAAATTTTCGTACGACTCCTCTGGATCTCGTTGAAATTGCAAGGTTCGTCGTTCGTCCGACCGACATTTAACGCGGAATCGAGTAACCTACTTCTGACAAACGCAGGAACCGCGTCACATAGCGAACGAGAAATCTCTGATAACGGAGCAACGTATTTTGGCGCTTGAAATTGGTCACAATATCGTACTCGCTTGCACCTTCGTGAAAGCTTTGTCTCACGCGAGATTAAAAGCTTTGTCGTTGTTTGTCGGGAGAGTTTTACGAGAAATTTTCACGTGTCATTGATTCCACGTGATACTCTCCCGTTTATCGCGAGACAACGTCTATCAATATACGGATGTTATCTTCCTTTCGACGTACATACATACATACATACATACATACATACATACGTACGTACGTACGTACGTTACCAATAATGCTCACTCGAATCCCAGGAGAATGAACTTCCATCCTCGATAATATTATGCCAACGAAGATACACACACTTACGTATTGTGCAATACGATAACGATTCGCTTAATTCGAAGGTTTCTACGTCTCGTATTATTGTTATTGAAAATAGATCTGAAACGTGTTCTCGCGTATGATCACAAAGAGTCGTCGAATTTCCTCCTTCTCTCGCACGATTAATTACGACGAAAACTTTATCACTTTTATATCTTTCCAGAGAAGAAATATCGTCAGACTGGCCGAGCCTGAAAGAGAACGCCTGACGCAAGAGTCTCGCGATGATATCTTACGTTACCGTAAGTTTTCCTCGTTCTAATTGGATTTTGACGATCGACCGAAGAGGAATCGAAGTGGGAACTCCTTAAACTTAATCGGTCCATGGATCTCTCTTTGAAGAATCAGAAACCGAGGGATGCTAAGAGCAGTGGAAAAATCGGAAAGAATGAGATTTTCCAAGAAATATGACCGACAGAATAACGTAGTATTGCTCGTGGCGGCTCTTTGACGTACGCCACGAAACGCTAAGGACTGATAAAGATTCAAAAAGACAAATAAAAAGATAAAGAAAAATTTGATCTTCGAGATAGGAGAAAACTCTTTTCGTAACGTTACTCGGTTCTTTATGGATCCGTCTCGGTTCGGACACACGATGTAAAGAAAGCAGCTAGAAAAGTGAAGGAAGAGAAGGGTGAGAGAGAGAGAGAGAGAGAGAAAAAGAGAGAGAGAGAGAGAGAGAGGAAGGAAGGAAGGAAGGGAGGGGCACAAAATGGGAGCAGCGAAATTCGTGCTCGGTAGTGCGATTCTCGGACTCTTTTGGAGCTGTTTGCTGATGAAAGGTGTCCTGACGAATTCGACGAACAGGTGCGACTATTCGCCCTGCTCCTGCGATCACTACGGCAGGTTGACCTGCGACTGCAAAGAGGAAGGAGAGGTAAGGTTCTTTTTTCGGCTCGAGAGAAAATAAATTCTTATCGAATCCATTGATTTAGCCAAAAAACAATAATTCGTGAAACGTTATAAAAATTATATATATATATATATCGAAATGGGAAGTGACGAAAAAAGATCGTCACTTCAATTAAAGAAAATAAAAAAGAGCCGAAGGAAATGAAATTTTTTCAAAAGTCAATTTCTCATAAATGAATACCTCTCATGTCGTTCTTATTTAAGTCGATTTGTCTGAACAATTTCATTTCCTCGTATCCTCTCGTTTAGTTTCTTTGCATCTGTCACCACTTTCCCTTCGATTCTTTCGAACCATTTCTTCCTCTGCTTATCTCTCCTTCTCCCCCTTTTCCTTCCAAAAGAGAATCCATTCAAGAAACCGCGATCCTATCTCATGAAAAATCTCGAATACGACGCAAACTCCAGTTGGACTCCGAGTGCTTTGTTCCCCGTGAACGTTTATCCCAACCCCGAATTATCGGAATCTAGATAAGGGTATAAATAGGATCCCTAAAGAAACGAAAACATCCTTTCTTCTCTGATACTCCGCCCACACTTTTACACCTTCCCCTTCATAACTTAGGAAAAATTTCTCGGTTATATTCAAAGAAAATTCAACGGGAAATCACATTTCCCCGTTTGCGAAGAACTTTCAATGATTAAATATTAGAACAACGTAATACGTAATGTTCATTTTCGAAAGCGAACTGCTTTTAAAAGATTCAACGTTATAAAACTAGAAAGCAAGAGCTTGTAACTGAGGAAAATGTGAGTAAATTGCACAGTGTTCCCTTTCTCTTTCTCTTTCTCTTTCTCTCGCAGGGCTCGACGCTACCCTATACGCTATAAATTAGAACGTGTTTACGCAAATCGCGGGGCCGACACGAGTGGCAGGTAGGTAAGGTGTGTGCCGAGGGCGTTTTCTTTCCCTTCACCCTTCTACCTCCCTTCCCTTTCCTTTTCCCTTCCCAGCCACGTTCTCTTCAGCTCGGCATATAGCCACGTTAGAATATTTATCGCGCCGGACGAATACGTAGCTGTCCCAACGGAAGAAAATTGCTGCGTACGGAGAAAAATAGCAGTACTCGTTGAAGGATCGCGGTCACGAGCTCGTATGGCTACAGCTTTTCCTGCCAAGCCCCGGCAAAGCTTCTCATCGTGGCACTCCAAATATCGTCGTAAAAAGACATTATTATAAGGGGGTGGCCGTGTGAAATCGAGGACAAAAAAAAACGAGAGAAAGCGTCGTGATATTTTAGTTATAATCACGATAGGAGGATAAGCGTAAAACGTGTAAAGTATATAAGCGAGATCGATTAATGAAAACGCGGGCTTTGTGAGAAAACCATAGTATTCTCTATTAACGCCCTAAGGAAAAAAAGACACAGCATTAGGTTATTATCATTATCAAGGCAACATAATCTTCATTCTTCAAAAACGTAAACTATCGCGCTTCTCCGTCGTGTATCCTACCATCATCGCTATTGTTCGCAACAAAACGTTCTTTGTCTTTTACGTAAAGCGTAACACGTATATGTGTATATATATATATATATATATATATATATATATATATGCATGTATGTGTGTATGTATGCAAGTGCAACGTACAGAAAGGCGTATAATGCAAGCAAAGAACACGTAGAATACACGTGGTGTGCTTTGGAAACGCCGTAAACCCGATCCGTAAAAGCCGTACCCGTGACGAAATGACCGCAAGTGAGGGCAACGTTTTATACTGTGGAAACCAATCGGATTGGACAAAAGCAGACACCCCTTTTTGTTTTATCTTTTTTCTGTTTTTTTTTCTTGCTTCCTTAAAATATTGCACCATCATAGTAATCCACGATCTCGTTGCGTCGTATTACCGAGTTCATGCGAGAAAATGAATGATATAAATAATTATTAACAACATCTAAATGTATTTAACGAAGAAATGGATCGATAATTTTACTCAATACAGAAAAATCACATAGAAAATTGGATTGCGTAACAAAATACAGTTCGTAAACTCGTCTTCTGTCGTTTTTTATTTTTCAAACAAAAAAGGAATTTGGTCTCAAATGAAGTAGTTCGCGTCGTAAAAGGATGCCCCAATTCGTCGGTCAACGAACGAACCATACCATCTAGAAGTTTGAAACGTTTCCATTTCATGAATTACCTACTAACGCTTCGCTTTACAAGAGATGTTTGACTATGACTAGATGCAAGTATAATGGATGCTTGAAAGTACGATGATACGCGCGAATTTATTTCCCTTTGTACTTACCAGTACTTACTAATGTACGTAATATATATGTGTATATATATATATATATATATATATATATATATATATATATATATATATATATATACGGATCATATACCGTATGCAAAACGAAAAGGGTATGGATAATTTTAACGGGGATGTTTAATAATCGTTTTGGAAAAATTTTTGGCCGAATAACGTTCGTTCGTTTCGATAAAATTTCTCGTTCAAAGGAAAATAAAGAAATGAAATATATAATGTATGCGATATATAAACCGCGGAAATTATCGCGGATTCCGCATAATTTAGCAGGACGTATTGTACGCATTACTAATTTGTCACCCTCCCCCCTCACCGATTTTCGAAAGCATCGAATCCAACCTTCTTTTATTTCTTCGCGCATTACCCTCTAATTACTCGACCCCATTGATCATTCAACTTTGATTTTTATAAAATAGAAAAGAATTACAAAAAGAAAAGAAGAATGAGGGAGAACGTTTAAAAAGGTTTATAAAAGGTGGCAATAAATTTTCAAGTTTTCAGACTGCTTTCGCGTTTCGCAACGACGAGTTTTAACGCTTGGAAAATGGGTGAGGTTAATAAAAGAGGCTTTTGTAATCGACCTCGACCGATATTCCCAGTGTTTCCGGATTCCAATAAACTACCGGATGTTGCCACCGTTCGTCCGTGTGCCTGGTAATCATTTAAACTTATCGAATTTCCGTGCTTTAACCAGTACAACAACTCGTTTGTATTATCTCTTTTTCGCGAACGAGTTAGGTATAATATCAACCCATGCGCCATATTCTCTTGCGCAGTCCTAAGATCCCCTTTTGAATAATTGACAAGGACGTAAATAATCGAATGTGCCTTTTAGCGAATGCGGTCTTAAACTTACTCGTCTACCTCATCACAAGGGTCACCAGAAATAAAACCACGGAATTTAGGTGGAATAGAGAGAAGAAGAAAGAGAGAGAAAAAGAGAGAGAGAGAGAGAGAGAGAGAGAAGAGAAAAATGTAATAGCACGGTGTGAAGAACAATGATAACGCTCTAGAAATATTATTGAGTTGAGATGACCGATAACCAAGGACATCGATAACGGACAATCGACAACGAGAACTCGGTGATCTTTGATTAATAACTTCATACGCGAGATTAATTATTGCCTCTATCGGTTTGCGTTTGAAATCGCGTATGGAAAATGGGTTGATGGAAGAGAAAGATAGAGAAGAGAGAAGGGAGAAGAGAGAAAAGGGAACTGAAGCCGATGAACGCGGCGAGAAGACCGCGATAATGGTCGACGATGGGCAGGACTCTCACGAGCGAATCTGCCCCTACGGGGAAATTGTTTCGTATAAATCCTTTATAGATCGTAAAAGAGCTTTTCGTTCCATTCTCATATCTCTCTTTCTCTTTCTCTTCCTCTGTCCATCTATCTTTCTCTTCATCATCTCCGATAGGTACATTATTCCGCACGAACGTTCGCCCCTCAACGAACGGAGATTTTCGCCGTTTCCGATTCGATCGTTACAACTGAAATGCATTTTCATTTTGTTACTCGACGTGAAAGCTTTCGTTGTCATTGTCGTTGTCGTCGTCGTGTCGTCATCGACGTCGTAGTCGTTGAAGAAAAACTCTTTGATTCGGTATGCATACGAAATGAGAGACCAGTTTAGGAAAAAAGAATGAAAGATAGATAAAATACAATCGGCAATCAAGAAAATAGGAGGTCGCGGATCTCCGTGTTCTCGACTATGCGTTATGCCGGACGATCGACGTCGCTCATCCAACATCATATCGAAAGGGAACGTTTCGAAATGATAGAAACGAATGATAGTACTACATCCATCGTGGGAACGTTCCCTAAGAAGGGATAGAAGTAGAAGAAGAAAAGACGACGAGGGTAAAGAAGAACGCGACGCGAGAAGCTTTGGTAACGTTGCTACCGAGCATCGAACTACCTTTCAAAGGAACTCTGCTGGTGTTCCCGATGGGAATCGCTCCGAGTAATCGAGAAGCACACCTTCGACGCGATACTCTCCTCTCTTTTATCCCCTTTCTCTCTTCTCATTCTCTCTCTCTCTCTCTCTCTCTCTCTCTCTCTCTCTCTTTCCTCGTTTATTCTTCTTCTCTCTTCTTCTTTCTCTTTCTCTCTCTCTTCTTCTTCACTTTACTCCGTACGACAAGCGAAAATGTCTGGAGAATACGCGAAACTCACTCGATAAAATTACACGCGACTGCGAGAGGTAGAGAAGAACGAGAAGAATAAAGACGAGACGTTAAAAAAGAATATCTTGCTTCTCTTGTTTCCGATCTCTCTCTCTCTCTTTCTCTCTCTCTCTCCCTCCCTCCCTCCCTCCCTTATTCTCTTTCTCTTTTTCTCTCCAACGCTCATGTATTTATCGGTGTCCCCGTTCTCTCTCTCTCTCTCTCTCTCTCTCTCTCTCTCTCTCTCTCTCTCTCTCTCTTTCTCTCTTTCTCTTAAGCGTACTCTTTCTGGTTGCCTCTCTCGTGGGAGAGCAAAACTGTTGGGAAATAAAATTCAGATTCCCGGTGCGGCCCTTGAAATTTACGACAATGACCCTGGCCTGTCTGCATCCACCTACCCCCGTACTTACGAATTTGTGCTTCGAGACACCCGGTACACACCTAACGATACGATACTCTTCCACTAACGTTACTTAATGGATCCTTCGCCTTTAACATACGCTTACCTCTTTTACGTTTCAACGAAAATTTCAAAAGCTGTACAACGATAAATACATCACCCACGCTCGTTGTTTCTTTCTCAAGAGAGTAAGAGAGAAAAATATTAGTGAGATAGGGGGGAGGGGGGAAGAGAGAAAGAGAGAGAGAAGAAAAAGGAGAAGAGGGAGCGACGCGACACGGCATGGCACGGCAGAGAGAGGGAAAGGGGAAGAGGATTCACGGACGTTGAATTAATTAATGAAATCCACGAGCACAAATTTTTTTGAAAGGAAAATCCATAACGGTTAGAACTTGCGCTCGCTCGGATATTGTACGACGAGAACTAGCCAAGAACAATGCGGAAAGAACAAAGGTCGAAACGAGCCAGGAAGGGACACACGAGCATCCACGAGAGAAAAAGAGAGATTGCACCGGATCAAGATGGTAATGCGTAGAAACTACGGTGCTTGCAAACAAGAAAGGAAAAGAAAGAAGAAAAAAAAAGAAGAACAAAAAAAAAAAGAAAAAGGAGAAAAAGAACGAGAGAAGCACAAAGGTTTCGTTTTCATCGAGAGACGTACTGCATAGAGCTGCGTCTTTTATTCCGCACTCTGTACGTTTTCTCTTTCTCTCTCTCTCTGTTTCTCTCTCTCTCCCTCTCTCTCTCTCTTTCCTCCCATTGAAAACACTCTCTAGATCTTCTTTCTCCGTCATAGTAACCCACGACCGTTCTCCGTTTCGTCTGCTACTACGGCATTCTCTACCTCTTTCTAATGTATCTGTCTTCTTATCCATTTCGTTCTCATTTTCCTCTCGCGACTGGTCACTTTCCATTTTTTTTTTAATTTTCAAATTTTCCCGATATTGTTTTTACGCAAAATGTTCTTAACCTTTACGCGAGAACGTAGAAATAAGATTATACTTTAATATCAAAAATCGTAAGAAGGAAAAGGATTATGAAGAATGTAGGATGAGAAATTTGAACGTCTTTCTTTCGAGAAAAAGAAAGAAGAGATATATGAGAGAGAGAGAGAGAGAGAGAGAGAGAGAGAGAGAGAGAAAGAGAAAGAGAAAGAGAGAGAAGACAGGAAATACGGTCAGTCCTCGTTTTGCTAGTACATATTTCAAGTGTTACACTGGATACCCGAGACTTTCTCATAGCTTCTTCTCGGCTAAAGACAAAAACAATAAAAAAAGAAAAATAAAAAAGAAATAAAAAAAAGAAAGAAATGATCCAACAAGTCGAGTATAATAATTCGTTAGACGATTCGCTAATCCGATTTCTTGTAGTAAACGTGTGTCGTAGGTTCGCGTTACAAAGAGCAACAACGATAGAAGCGGATAGAATAGAAGCCTTCTCTAGAAACGATCGATTATCGAGCCCTGTTGGTGCGATAAACGCTTACCGGGAATCACGAACGTGCGTTTACGTACGTTAGCACGCATGAGAATGATATATCGGAAACGCCGTGTATAGTGTGTGTGTGTGTGTGTGTGTGTGTGTGTGTGTGTACATATATATACACAGAAAGCGAAAGAGAGACAACACCAACTGACTACCTACGCGCATAATCCGATATCGTGATATCGGCTCCTTTGTCGATGGATTAATCGTGCTGGAAGTATGCGAAGAATGTTCCTTCTTGACCAATTGTTTGACAAACATGGTATTCGAAGTGACAGTCGACTAAAACCAACTCTTTACGAGAGTAAGACCCAAGAGACTTTACTCTAGGAACTCTTAATGAAATGTGATCTCTTCGATACTATGTACCCCATAAAGGGAAAAGAAAAAGTAGGAAGAAAAAGAAAAAGTAGAAGAAAAGAAGAACACTCGAGTTCAGGTTTACCTGTTCTGAAGCACCTGACTTTCCGTGTTACGGCTGATCGAATAAATCTGTTATTCGTTCGAGTGTTAACTCGACTTCAAATGAATTTTAAATTGTTCTAGTTGGATACAATTCGATCAATTTTAACATTCATGATCGTTGGTACACGTGAAAGAAAAAGTAAAATCCCAATTACGCGCAATATCATTAAAAATGTATTATTATAGATATGACAGAAAGTTGTGTCGAGGAAATATCAGATAGCAATAAATGTTAATTTCTTATCCGATTATATGATAACATTTTACTTGCGTAAATTGATGCGGTATACGTTAATAGGGAAGGAGCGCACACGTCGCTAACAATTAGGGTAGTTAGTCTTCTAATTATGGCTATTCGACCCTTATTAAGAGGCCTCAGATCCGACGTATCGGATTGTACCAAATCGAGTGTAAACTACCCTTTTCATTCTTTTCTCGTTAAAAGAAACAAAAAACGAGATAGATAGATAGATAGATAGAGAAAGGAAAAGAGAGAAAGAAGATTGACGGATCTTCAATCGAATCTCCTTTGAAAGTTAAATCCCATCGATAACCCGTGATTTTTCTGTAAAACATTTCTCGACAAAAGTTATTTCTGTTTCAGGAATTGATACTGAGCACGGAAAGCGACAGGAAGTTGAGTCCGCACACAAGCCGGATAGTCGTGAGCAATTGCTCGTCCGTGATCGTAGCGAACTCAAGTTTGACATCGATGGCTGGTCTACGATCTGTGGATCTGGTGAACGTGGCAAATCTCAGCCTAGTCCGGCATAGCTTCAAACTTTCGCTTAGCAGCGCGCGCACAAGGATATCCGTAAGGAACTGCAGCATCGACGTGCTTCCTAGTTTCGTGTTTGGTGGCGACGTGGAAGCGATAAGCTTCGAGAACGTGAGGATAGGTCAGTTGAGCGCATTCGCCTTCGCGAATCTCTTTCACACGGATACCCTCAGGCTGGAGAATTGTCAGATCGAAAGTACGGAGGCGCAATCCTTCAAGAAGTTCGACGTGGGATATTTGCACGTGATCGGTGGTAGTTTCGGAGAGCAAGTACCAAGTCGTACTATGAACGACATTGAGGTACACCACAAGTTCATGCTTGACGGTGTCAAAATGGGTATGGTAAGGAGCGAGGCATTCATAGTTCGAAGTCCACGTACCGTTGCGATTCAAAACTGTTTGATCAATGGTCTCGAGAGCGAAGCCTTTGATGTAACGGCCCGAGGAGCCGTAATAATAAAGAATAACACCTTCGGTAGTCTAGCCGTTGGCGCGTTTCTCGGTATACGAGCGGATCCAGAAACGAGGCCACCACCGGCTTCCTCCTCTTCTGCGAATCTACACGACCTCATATTTAAGAACAATAGCATGTCTACGTTCGAGGAAGGCTCACTAATGTTCGATCGTTCGAGTTTTCGTCCAGAACTCGACGATCTCTTGGTAAAACAGCCCTGCGATTGTAAGATGTTACCATTGTGGAGGAATAACGTTCTAAATTACACAAACATATATTCGAGATTCTACATGCGACAAAACGCGGTGATGCCACCGATTTTACCATCCCAAGATTCGATCGAAACTCCAGAAACTTTTCTCTTCTGCGTGGACGGCCACACAGAGGACGCGACTACAGCGAGCTTTAGCGATTACGAGGCACGACATTGCTCTCTCGGCGGATCAATGCTCGTACTTATACTCGTCATAGTCGGAATTCTCGTTACCCTTCTCATCCTTGCGTGTCTGATCGTCTGGTGTTGCAAAAGACGACGTAGGAATGATAGAAAACGATGGATGAGCGTGCCAACTAACGCACCGGATGTCGTCTCGAAGAAGAACGGTGTAATCGGTAGAGAAACGGCCACCTCGGGTACACCGGTAGACAGCAGAATAACTATGGTCGTGCCTGATGGCAGACTTTACAGGGAAACTGAGTTTCACGTAATCGTCGAAAAGGCCGAACCCTTGACCACGGAATTGTAACGAGAAGCCTCGTACGACTCGACGCGTTCCACGAACGATCGAATTCATCATTTCGAGGATCATCAAAGTAAAATGGAACCGTCGGGCTCGTCTTCTACCCCCACCACCACCACCACCACCAACACTTCATGTCGTTTTCGAGTGTACAAGCTTTGATACAACGTATCGTAGAAGAAAATAAAGAAGTAAATAACAACGATAAAGAAGAGACGAACGTTGTTAAGCATGTGTTTGTGCGCGTACTTTTCTTCCTTCTCATTTAAATGATTTAGGAAAGAAACAAAGGAAAAAACAAAAAAAACAAAAAAAAAGAAGAACACGGAACGTTTTCGATAAACGCTATTGTACCTCTTTGCGGGTTCCTCAAACTTTTTTCACGTTTATGTACGTGTATTATTACGCGATAAACAAAAAGATATCTATATGTATAAGTCGATAATGAGATAAGCGTTCTGCGATGAAAAAAAAAACAAACTATAATGTCCTTGACGTAATCCTACGTCCTGGAATAACGATCAATGTCAAAACTCCATTCACTCTCGAATTCATTTAGTCGAGCATTCTCTATTAGTACAAGACAAGTTCGTAAGCTTCCGATTAACATATCACCAAAAGCACGAGTACCGATTATCCGAGCGTGTCCTTCTCATTCCTTCGATCTCCTCCCTCTTATTGTTTTCTCTCTTTCTTTCTTACTTATTTACTTACTATGAGGCGGTCACGTTCCTCTCGGCGATAAAGAGATTTCCGATCGAGGTCACGAGGACGGTTAATCGGTCGTCGTTGCTAGTTAAGTTTATATCGTTAGGTAGCTTTCGAGAGACGGTTGGTTATCTACGAAGAAGACGACGAACCACATTCAAGTTGTACGAGAAAACAGTGAGATGTGTTTCTTCATTTGATATTCCATTCGTAACTTTCAAAGGCACGAATTCGTCCCGATTGAACGAAGGAACGAATAAAAGATGGAACGAAGGAACGAATAAAAGATGGAACGAAGGAAGGACCACCGCTAAAATCTTTCACTAACTTTATCTCTCGTAATTTTTCATTCGATTTTTAATTCTAAAGATACCCCAGTCAGAATTATTAAATGTACGATTCACGAAAAGATCCACGAACCATTTCACATACAAACACTGCCTACACATGTATTCTCCATGGAAACAGATTAACGTAGCAAAAACTCGAAAAATAAATTCACCTAAAATCGTTCCTCTTCCAAGATTCAATAACGTTATAAACGCCGAAATAAAATCTCATTTGTTTTCATTGAATAATTAAATAAGCAAGCCATATTAAAGTCGCTTAAATATTCTCGAGACCAAAGACTCGAGAGAAGATAATAAAGAAGATAGGGAAGATAGGAAGCACTATTTTCGAGGAATTAATTCGTAAAAATGACACTCGAAGATGCGAATTCGTATTAAAAGAAGATCCTAATAAGATCAACCGGTAAAAAGAAAAAAGATGTTGATTCTTTTAGGCTTGTAAAAGCTATCATCTGATACTTGGGCAGGAATCCATGCATTATTAATGCGCACTCGTCCCTTTGTAACGATATTCCAGAGGTAGTTTCTCTTAGCCTGAAGCGATATCACGCGCAGAAATTGGGCCTCGAAGCTTCCGAGATTATTGTGTGCGACGACCTTCGTCGAGTCGTTACCTTGAGCCTTGAGGAAATCTCAAGATAGATATACTATTAACGTCAGTTGCGAGCATGAACAATGCTCCAACTTGGAGTACATGTGCGCGCATGTTAGAACCTATGCGAGTATACGTCTAGCGATTATCGCTTTTTGGCGAGAATTAAGTTTTCTAATGACCGTTTAGTTGTAATTATCGTGAAACTGTGATATACCGACAGCTGACTATGTAATTTGTTTTACATCGAACGACGTATGATCGACGATGAAGAATAAAGATCACGCTAAATACATAAGCGATAAATGAGTTGAGATTATATTTAAACCGGACATGTTAGAGCTCGCGCATAACTATAAGAGACCTGCCTGGTACGATAAGAATAACACGTCGGATCGATGATAACAGGCGTTAATTATCGTAGACACGATCCAGAACGAGTTTTTTTTATCTTTTTCTTTTTTCTTTCTTTCTCTTTACTTCTTCTTCTTCTTCTTCTTTTTTTTTTTTTTTCAATGACAACATCGTCGTACGTCATCCCAAGACGGAAAATTAATACGTCGACTTGGATTTATTACGTGTCAACAATTCGCAAACTTTCCATACCTCGCATGGATATTCGCATCTAGTTTACTCAACAAGACGAGATTGCGCGATTATGAAGCTGTCAGAGACGCGTGTTTCTCTCGTTAGATGAGTCACTACTCATGCTACAGTACGCGGCATTAACGCCAAAGGCGAGAGTAATTATTCTAAGACGAAATAATTCTAAGACGACATTGTGTTCCTTGATACTCATTTCATATAGTAACCTACAATAACGAATAGATTACTGTCACTGATCGTCTAAAAATATATTTTCTACTTTTCAAAACGGAATAATAACGAGCCCGAGATATATAAGATCTTCTTGCATTACATCTTTCTAGTTCTTCATTTTTTTTAATTTTATCGAATCGATTGATTTTTGTTAAACTTACCTGAAGGGAAGAACTCCATCGAGAGCTTGAGATACCGTCGGCGGTGATGATAAAGCAAATCCTCGTCCGAGTAAGATCGAATGTACGGAGAATATCCGCTTCGCTGTTTCTTGCATAGTCTCGAAGTCGTTCTGTACTTCCTCCGCTGTAAACAAACGTATAAAGTGTAAAATAAGAAAATTTATTACATTTTATTCAAAACAAAAAAGTAAGATAATATTTTTCATAAACCGACCTGACACAGGTGGTAAAATAAGATTTTTCTTCATTAAACTGGCGCTACATGCTCCACCAAGAAACGACAGTTCGATTTCTAAATTTTTCAAACCATTTCCAGATGTAATCCAATCATAACCGATGACCAAACACTTGAAGCCGTATGTATTTGATCTTTCGTTTTTCATATAATCGGATGCAGTTTCCAAAGAAAATATTACTTCGTTTCCTAGAAAATATTATTCAATTTAAGATTGTAGTACGTAACTAAAAATTAGATTTTGAATTTTTATTTGAATATATGTTACCTGGTAATACAACTGCATTTTGTGGCCATTGACTTTGCACATTACTCATTTTATGTAATACCGGCCAATATAACAAAGTGTCTTCCGACACCGTGTTTCCATGTGTACTAAAAAAGAATAGATAAAAGAATGTCGTTAAAAAGAAAAAAAAACAATAACAACAAAAACAAATGATTAGACTCGCATATAAATGATATAATTTTGTTTTGTTTTGTTTCTATTTACCCAGCCGAGGCATTTGTAATAACGTTTGGAATGTAAAGTTGTAAATAATCCTCTGGCTGTGACGTTCCACAATCCGAAGTGAATTCGATCGTTAACCATTTTACGGATTCTGGAAAATTAACTTTATAATGTGACACTGCAGAAGGTTTATAGGGATGATCGCTTTCCAGCCAAGTGTAATGATGACTGGTGGTAATAGGTGGAGTAAAATGAGGTTGTGTTTCACTATCTTGCGATAATTGAGATGTTCCCATAATGGATAATAAATTTAAAGCTGCGACGTGAGGAAGCATTTCTTGTATCAAAGTTAGTATTTGTACGCCACTCTGAAATCGAAAATGTTTATTATTATTTTGCTTTTATTTAATCATTAAGAAAGAAAATTATAATAAACATTATTTACCCTTGGATCTGATGTTGCTAAAGGACTAATGTGAGCCATCACTAAAGGTAAAAGAGTCGTTACAAAAGTTGCATTACCAAGTACTTCACTGGCAGTAACTTCTTCGGCCCTTTCTCTTGCTAATGCAAATATTTCGTTAGAACGTTGAATAATCGTAGCTGTCATGGCAAGGGTACACTTTCTTGCCTGTACTTCAGCTATCGCTTGACTAGTATGTTGACCATCGGAATCTTGAGGATTTGAAAAATAATAAATGTGTGGTATTTGACCTCTTGTTTGTGTTGTTCCTACGCAAACATAATTAGATAAATATCACGTGAGAAAAAAAAATAATTTATATTGATGAAGTCGTACCATTGAAACTGAATGAACAGGCCGTGAATGTAAATGTCGTGCCATCTGGTCCTTTGACTACGCTCAAACCGCCATCTCCATTACTAGTACGTCCACCACGATTCCTCAATTTAATAGCATACTTTACGTTTTCCTTGATTGCTACTGGTTTATTGAACTTTATTTCTATTATATCATTGACACAACCTTCTGGCCCAAAGGATCCTCTTGTAAAATCTAAACTAGTCCAACGTTGAGTGTGAGACGGATCGTTTCCAGTATTACTTTGCTGTAAAAAAAAAAAGAAGAAAAAAAAAAGAACAATCAATAATAAATATTATTAAAATAAATAATAAATATATAAAAGAAAATTCGAAATCACATACATCCTCTAATAATTCTAATTCGTATTCGTATACTCCAACACCTCCAAAAATACCAATGCCCGCGATAAAGATCCCTGATCTATCAACGGAGAAGCAAATGGCATCGGGAGAACCATTTCCAGTATTCCAAGATCTCGTTTGACTTGTTCTAGTGAATCTCGAAGGTGTAGTATACATAAGTTTACCATAAGCTCCTTGCAATTCGTCTTCGTTTCCATTGGATTGTGCCGCTAATTCAGCGATAACACGGGCGAGTAAATAACAACAGTGCAAAATTAATTCTGATAGAGAATAACTTTTCTCTCTGCAAAGATTTTTTTTCACTGGTACCAATACCAAATCTAATAATCTTTCGAGGACTTCGCGAAACGACCAATTCAATATCTCTTTTCCAGAACTTTCCACCTGAGATTTATAACTAATTTGTTCAACGAGAATAGGATATTGATGTGCGTCTGTTGAATTCATCATTAATAAACCAGCATTATCCGAAGGGCTCAATTGTCGTTTTATACCATCACTATTATCCATCGTATTAGTTAAAATTGGAAACGTGCATCTAAGACGAATCGTAGGACTGCAAAGGGAAGCTACAACTGCCGAAAGAAGACGATCTTTCGTGGTTACTCCTTGTTCCTAAAAATATTAAATAATTCGACAATGTTTAAATATATATATATATATATATATATATATATATATATATATATATATATATATATGTATGTATGTATGAATGACACTTACTTTATCTATTTCTGACAATAATTCACATAAAGAAGTCCATTTTAAATATGCCGTTGGATAAAATGCGTGATAGCACGATACAAATGTTTTATGACACTCTTCGAGTATACTATTGCTCATTTTATTATTTAAACTTTCCGAATCTATAAAATAAAGAAAATCATTTTTTATTATATATATATATATTAAAAAATTAAAATGAAATTTATTTTTTGCTAACGATATATTTATATCATAAATAAAAAAAAAAAATATATAAATAAGTAAAAAAAAGAAACGTACTTTTGTTAGAACGTGTTTTGCCTTTACATTTTGTGCTCAAAGGTACTGAATCGGATAAAATTTGACGTAATAAAGCTCGTACTTCGCCTATGCATTCAGCGAGACGCACAGATTCTGATGGAGTTCTCTTTCCAGCTGTTTAAAATGCACGAATTTTTAATATTTTGTTCTTTTCTTTTTTTGTTTTTTCCCTTTCATTTTCCTATGCACATATTCGAATACATACCTTGATTTGGATAAATTTCATTGGTATATATTCTAAGCAGTCGTAAACTAGCTTTACTAATATAGACTAAACGTTCCATTTCAAGAAACACATGAGACGATGAAGCAATGTGTACTGCTGCATCTGCCAATCCTGCCTTTAATGTATTCCAACTCCATTGAAGAAGAGATATTAAAGATTGAAAACAATCCTGCAATCAATATAGTTTTCCCATTATAAACTTGTAAAAAAGTAAAATTTTTTTTCTTCTTTTCTTTTTTTTTTCATTTTCTAATAGTAAATACATACTTTCGTTACTGTTCTACTAAATTCTCTTTTAAGTATATAAACTGGTCCTATTTGATCTCTTTGTCTATTGGACGTTTGATTTTCTGGTGTTACAACGCGATATAATAATTGTGGAATTTGTCCGGCATTAACATCAGTTCCATTATTAGATCTCTTTGATGATTTAAAATAGAATCTGACCCTATATTTATTTTAAACAAAAATTAAATTAATTGCTTCCCATATAACGTAACTTTTTATGTGAAAAAATAATAACTAACTGATCCTCTGCTGTGACCATTCCTTGCCCACTAGATCCACAATCGCTAGATGAACCATCGATTTTTGCCCATGCCACGTACCATCTGTTTGCTTGCAATGCAATAGGTTCATCAAATAAAATTGCGTACTTTTGTCTAGGTCCACATTCATATGGTATCTCTTCTGTTTCTGCTAAAAGTTCCCCATCATTTTCTTGATCACCTCCATCAACTCCAATATCAAATAACTGTATGAATTAAAAAATTACTATGTAACATATCGTTTAATATTATCTTTATTTAAATATTGTTTTATTACTTTTATCTTTGCTGTGTATTTATCACGACCTCCAAACAAACCATATCCGCCTAATAGTATGTCAGTGTTAGGCATGAATCTAATTGCTTCAATGGAACGACCGGAATAACCCCAACCTCCACCATGATCTAAATAATTATAATTAATTATGAATGGTGATATATAACTTGTTTGTTTATAATTATGATACAACTAATGAATACCTACTTTCAAATCTACTAACAGTGGCAAAATCTTCTCTACTATAGACTTTACCATGAGTCGATTGATCGCATTCATTTTCTTCAACTATAGTTAAATTTTCATCTTGTGCTTGTGTAAGTGTATCCAAGCATGCTAATAAATGCATTGCTGCTTGTGAACGTGTTACAAAACATGTAGGTACTACAGGTAATGCCAAACCAGGACTAAGTATAGAAGCTTCCAATCCTGATATAGTTCTAGCTTCTGTAGATATAATGTTGTACAGGCTTATTTCATTATTCACGGGATTAAAAGTCCAAATAACATTGTACAAAGGATCTAGACATGCTGCATAATTGCTAAAATCCACTTGATCGTTACCACTGTAACTATTGCATGTCCCATCTCTTTTACTTATAACTAAGCATTTAAAAGAGTTTGCATGATCATTTTGATGTGGAAGTAATACTGTAAAAATTTATTACAAATTACACTAAGTATTATACAGATATTTATTATAACAATAACGTTATTAAAGATGATTATACTTATGCAATTCTTATTTGCCATTACAGTGCTTCTTGTTAAACTAATCGAATTAATTTCATCGACTTTTATATATGTTTGATCTCCAGCAGCTCCGATCCATGTTGCACGTCTACCCCATCGGGAACCAATATTCGGAACTATACTCGGAAAGCTCTGCCACGGTTGAGCTTTCTCTGTGCGACGACTAGATTGAGAAGTGATATTTACAGATTCATTTTCGCTAGTTCCTACTGATCTGCCTAATTGTCCTTTCTGTAAATATAGGATATATAAGATTTGAGTAAATAAAAATATATTGACGCAATTAATATCCGATAGATACCTGATAAGCACCAAATGTATACACTTCGCCGTTTATTGTAAGAACAACAGTATGATTAGATCCAGCAGCGACTTGAGTCGCTAATGTAGGTAATTTAACGTGAACTGGACCAGCATGTGTTACCATATATCCGATACCTAATTGACCATATATATTGCTTCCGAATGTGTATACTTCTCCATTTTGTAAAAGGATGACTGTATCATGTAATATATTTTCAAATATAATTTAAAATTTTATTAAAATATTTTAAAATACTTATATTAAAAATATATGCATTAATTTACCTGTATGATGCAAACCACAAGACACTTGAATCACAGGACTATCGCTAGGTATAGGAACTCTAGCTGGTGGTATACTTGCTATTCTTGCAGCATCTCCTCTCTCTACATCGCTACCGCCAATGACTTCTTCTCCCGCAACATTACTACCTAATCCTAATACCATTTTACCTGGTTGACTTCCTTTTGGAGCAATGCTTGATCCTATTTTTCCCACAATAGGGGAGAGGAGAGAGAGAGAGAGAGAGAGAGAGAGAGAGGGGGGGGGGAGAGGGAGAGAAATAACGATTATATATTTATCATTTTTATCCATTAATTTTCTTTTTTATTAATTTACCTAATCTTTGATTATTGGCTCCTTTCATTTTCATCCCATATCTCATTGCACTGGGACCTGCTTTACTTCTCTGCCTTTGTTGTCTTATTTCTCCTAAGCGTTTTTGTAAATATTCTCGATAATTGGAACCTGATCTACCTATATTGCAATAATAAAAAATTACAATTTGCATATATTTTGCTGATTATCATTGGATATTTTAATAAATATGTCTTTAGAAATAGAATTTATTACCATTATTACAACTCTTTCTTGCGCATGTACGGCAACATCCGCATTCTGCACACCCACTATCACCTTCACCACAGCCACATTCCCTGTGTAAAAAAAAAAGTTAGTACAATAATAAAATTTATATTAAAAAGTATTCAGACAATATTAATAGATACTTACTGGCCTGGATTTCTATCTGATCGAGTACTTAAACACGATATACTGTATCCAGTGCATTCACGACATACTGTACAAATCATACAGACACGATGGCTCCATTGATGTTGGCCTGGTGGACACATACCTCTTGTTTCTTCCCAGTCTTCTCCAGGATCTGTGCCGTCTATATTAATAATACATATTAATAATAATAATAATAATAATAATAATAATAATAATAATAATAATAATAATAATAATAATAATAATAATAACAATAATAATAAAGCAATACAAAGATTAAAAAGAAAAAGTACCTTCTTCAGCTACAATAAGCTCATCTTCTCCTGTGCCCATCTCCATAGCAACTACTGTAGCTTCTTTGTTCACTGTATGCACGGTCGAGAAGTCTCTACCACATTGTTCTTTATTATTAATTCCAAATGTATAGAGATGTCCTTTATTAGTTAATGCTGCAGCATGTGCCTTTCCAAGAGAAACATGAACAACACTAACATCTATGAGATCAGTAACTAAGCCTGTCACTGGGTCACAATGCAATGTATCTTTTCCAAACATTAACAGAGAACCTTCCTTTGTCACTAAAGCTGTTGTACCATTATTACAAGCAGTATCTATGATAAATTTTCCTTCTACTTTGATCATTTTCTTTGGCTTAACTGGCTTAGGTTGTCTACGAGCTTTGTCTGAGGTAAAAACATCAAAAGTATGTAATATGTAAATGATTACATAATGTAATGTACTATAATATATTTGAAATATAATTTAAAATCATTACTTACTGCTATCACCATCTTCTCCACGTTTGGCAGTTCCAGCAAATAAAACAGAGCCATCTTCCATAACAAAAATCACATGTTGGCCGTCATGACCTGCAGCAAAATGTGTAATTCTTGGACCTTTACCAAGTGTAAGTTCCAACCATCTGTTAGGCCTTGTGTTACTTTTCATACCCAAAGATGTTCCTTTTCCAGTATATAATATCTATAGAAAATATAATAGATTTTGTTTTAAGTACAATGCCCAATAAGTAGTTATATAAATACTAAATATCGTACTTACTTTACCAGACACTGTTTTAAGTACACCAAATTCTTTCCCTGCTGTAACCATTGCTATTTCCTCGTCACAACCAAGATTCAATGTATGTACAACTTGTTCTTCATCAAAAGCTGCATATCCAAAGATATCTACACATTTCCTTGCTAATTTTAATGGTAATTCTGAGGCAAATGATACTGGATTACTCAATGTATTTATCGTGCGTACCACAAAACCATCCTAAATAGATATATTAAATGTCATATTAAAATTAATTAAAAAAAAAAAAAAAAAAAAAAAAAATTAACTCATGAAATTGTAATACTCACATCTTTGCCAGCTGTTATCATTCCAAGATTTTCACCATCAGAAAACATAACAGAAGATGACCAATCACGTCCTTCCAATACAGCTATACCTGTCACTATAAGAGTTTCTGCATTTATGATTACTAATTCACTTTGCTTTCTTGGTGCACATTTAAAGTATAATGAGTTCTGAAAAAAACGAACATCAAATATAAATATATTTATGTTTTCTTGTAATAAAAGATCAAGATAGATTATAAAATTATAACTAACTTTTGCATAGCCAAGCCATCCAGTTTCTGTTGGATAAAAATCAGCTTCATGAACATATACATGACCCCAAATTGTACCACCATGTCCACTACCAATTTTTAATAATCCTTTACTTGTATGCAAATAAAGGTACTTTCCATCACTCACAAAACTTCTACCATTGAGTACTATATTATTTATATCATTTGGTAATTTAAGCGTAGATGTATAAATTCTAGAATTTTTAGGAACTCCATATGTTATCCAGTCTGGCCGTGCAAGCTTACCAAGGAGAACAGCGTGTACACTTCTTTGCAATGAAGTTAATACACATGGCATCTAAAATAAAAAATAAAAATATTTATCTATAATGATTATATTTTGGACATGATAAAAGTCTATATATCTTTACAACTTTACCTGTATATTTTGAATTGCTAATGCTCTTGGACACATAAGTAAAGCAGCTACCGCTGCCAAAAGACGACCAGTATCTCCTCTGACTACAACAAGGCTTAAAAGACATGCGCATGCGACTGCTGTCAAATGACTACCATCATTAGCAGCTGCTGATTCAGGGCCATGAGATGTTGCAAGATCTAACAGCAAATCAAATAAAAGATCTGGAAAAATATAATAAATTTTGATTAAATTAAAATTCATACAGATCAATTAATTAATTAACAATTTTTACCTATGACATCATCTGGTTCAGATTTTAAGCCTTCGGGGAGCTGTCCTTGTAATACATCCAATAAGGCTACTAATGCTTTTGTACATAACATAGGATCAATGGTTTTACTTTCACGCATTAATGTAAAAACGCTTCTTAATCCAATACCTACAATCTGTGAAAACAAATTGTAGATTAAAAAATTATTAGTTAACGTATCGATCATATATTTCTTACCTTTGGTAAGCTCTGAATAGTTGATACCCTATCTTCGTCATCGCTCTCTGAATCAATCGTATCACTAAGTTCTGGAGGTGGAGAGCCACAATTAGATGCTCTGCAAATCTCACTTGTTGTTCTGGCATATTTTTCAAGAATGGCACTTCTAACACTAGCGAATACAGCAAATGCTGATGCATTATAAGAAACCTCTATTTCTGGAGGATTATTATAATTTAAATCTCCTCCCACCTCAATCTATAAATAAATATATATATATATACAATATAATATATATTAAAAAAAAAAAAAAAAAGAAAAGAAAAAGGAAAAAAATATGAATCGAGAAATAAATAAATCATAATACCTTCTTTTTATCTCTTTTCTTAACAGCTTTATTTTTTTTACATTTTTTCCATTCATCCTTATACCTAGAAATATGTGACATATCAAATAATAAATTATATTCTTAGAGAAGAAAAATATATGTAATACAATTTTTAAAAAAGAATTAAATTATAATTCCTAATAATACACTAGATAACAGTCTTCATAAATGATCGGCGAGATAAAACATGAAAGGTAAACAAAAAATATTTGTATACACTAGAAATGTCAGTTGACATAGGTGATATAAATAAAACATTTGAGGTTATTCCTGAAGAAAAATAAAGACAGTTGTATTGCGTACTTCGTATGGTAAACAACATCTACGATACAACCTTCTGATTGCTGGAGAAATTTACTTAGGTATTTAATTAAATCTCAAGGAATGATAACTATTTTCGAAGGCATCATCAAAAGTGACAGGTAAACAAAGATCATGGGAGGTTAGACGCGCTTACGTACCTTTGCGCTTCAGCTACATTTTTAAAGAGATCGTAAAAGCATTTCGTGTAATGATCAGGCTCGGGTAACAATCTCTCGTGTTCGCCGGACACCATGATTTCCACGGAATACTTAAGGTAATATTCACCAATTCATTTTCGTTATACTATTGATCGTTGACACTCTTCGGTCTTCTACATGTGATTATTTTTATGTAGTTCGTAAAAGAGTTCCTTCGGTGAATTCACAAAATTCTTTTGCAAGTTAAATGATTTATCAATATATGAGATACAATGAATCTATACTCATTATTTTATTCTCGTATTAATTAAAAAGTAGTCAACGATTCGCATTAGATGCGTGTCAAGAAATTTGTCTTGAAAGTACCAGACGGACCGCGACCGCTTCGCAATTTCGATTTTTAATAAACGAAATCGACTTTCGATTATCGAAGAATGATCAAGCGGATTTTTTAAAATTAAATACTTTAAAAAAAATAATTAACTATAAACGAGCAAATTAGCTTATGAGGTCATTAAGTTCAATCTAACAAAGTATTATAATGATAATAAAATGAGTTTCATAAAATAGATTCTTTGTATGTTTTTATTTTTTGGTCGTAGATACTTGCATATTAATGATCAATATTTTCTCTTATAATTTTATATTGTTAATATCAGTTTTAGCATTGTTACGTTATATATTTATCGAATGTATAAAAACGATTATGAATCGAAATAGCATAATCCTCTGATAAAACTTTAAAGTACAAACGTATCTTTTCTTAATCATTTATCTTGTATTAATCTTATTTATGTTACAATTGATTATCTTCATTTTGACGTCTATCTCTACAATATATAAATGAAAGTTTTTTCATTGAAAATACTTGCACGTAGATAAATAATATAATTTTAAAACTTTGCGATAATAGATATAATAATATAATAAATGTACTGATTAATTGATTTTGTAATTATATACCATAGTTCGAAGTCTTTTCCAGTATCTTCAAGTATTGTAAGTTTTAATATTTCAAGGAAAAAATATAAAAGAATAAGGAAAATACAAAGTAATAGATAAAAATATATCTGCCTATATATAGATATTCTATGTAGTAATCTAAATATTTATGCATTAATCGTATAAAAGTCGTAAACAAAAAAAAAATAAGACGTTATAAAACTATAACGTTTTTTATCTGATAGTGTTACTTAACGACCGATCGCAGGATAGACATCGACTACTCGAGTCCTGCTATACTTATATTACTGTTGAGACCATCAAGAACATAACCTTACTAAAACGGTTCTGCAAATTATTTTTTCAATTTCAATGGGGCTTCTTAAAGACAAAAATTTGACATGGTCAATTCATGAAAGTTGGTAAACATAATTAAACATGACTGTGGTTAAAAATAATACAACCAAACAATGAGTTAAAGCAAGTATCGTATTTATCTCCAGAAATGTTTGAAATTTCATTCATACATACGATTTCATCACGTATTTAATAAAGTTTTCTTTTTATATTTTTAGAATTATTATAGAAATAAGTTGATAATAGATTAAGACTGATTGGAATTTTAATTACAAAATTTACGCTTTAATTATATCTTGGATATATACTCAACGCAATACAGGGTGTTGTATCAAGAACGTATATATGAAAAATCATTAGTTTAATAATGATAGAAGGACATGACTTTACTTATTAATATTTCATTGGTGATTATTTTGTATTTATGCTTTCATATTCATAAAATATTTTAATACTTCCTTGTTCGTAATCATTATTTCCTTGATTGTAAACTGAATATCTTTGTTTTTTTTCTCATTTTAGCTCTATATGGATAGTGAATTTAAAAATACGCATGTTATTTGTTTATGTAAATATAGCATATACATTTTACATAGTTATATAATACATAGAAAATAATTATAAAATTTGTGGGAATGGGCAATTGTTTGTGTAAAGACACTCCAGAAGATCTTGAAACATATAATGGACATCAGAATCATGCAGAATCTGAAAATACTATATTACCACAAGCAAACGTAAGCACAGTTGTATCTGGCGATACAACGTCGCCAACTTTTAAATTTCCAACATCGACTGCTATTGACATGCTTGTTCTGGAAACACTTGGAGTTATTGGATCTTTGGTTGATAAGTGAGCATGTTTTTTTATTAATATAAAATCACAATTGATCATATTATTTTTACAAATTATTTTAATTTTTGAACATATATCATAGAAATAATTTTATTTCAGTGAACAAGAACCTCCACCTGCTATGTTAAAATTACATGCCATTGCGGATAAAGAGGATGGTTGGATACAAGTAGTCAGTTCTATGATAAATGTTATTCCTATGCACAATCCATTAGGCCCTTCTGTTATTACTTTATTGTTAGATGACGGACCTTTGCCTTCAAAAGTTTGTTCAAATATTAGTAACTACAATATATGACAATTAAAGTGTCAAACTTAACATTTCCTCGTTTATAGGATTCTGTTTTACGTTTATCACATATGTTCCAATTATCTCAAAGACTTGGAAAAATACAAACCAGTCCAACGCAACAGCGAAATATTTGTGTGGTATTAGGCTGCATTGCAGAGAAGTTGGCTGGTCCTAGTAGTATAGCAATATTATCAGACGCTACATTAGATTATCTTATTTCAAATCTTGTATGTTATTTCTCTTGTTTTTCATTTAAATATATTACTTAAGTATAAATAATATTAATTTTCAAAAATTACTATTTCAGAGAGATGATATTGAACCTTATGTGGTACTATATTCTTTAATTGCTTTAGAAAAATTTGCCCAGACAAGTAAGCTTTCTTCTATGATTAATTATTACCCTAATTAATCTTAAAAGATCTCTAAAAGAGGTCTTAAATAATGTTTATTACAGATATTATATATATTTATTTGTAGGTGAAAATAAAATAACAATTAAGAAACGCCTTATAGCAGAAAAACAAAATCCATTATTAGAACTGGAAAAATGGGCCACAGAGTTTCACTATGTAAGACGCCAAGTTGGTTTCTGTGCACAGTGGTGTCTGGATAATTTATGTAAATATTACAATAAGATTTGTATGTATGGTTATACACACACACACACACACATACACACACGCATGCACGCACGCAGATATATATAGATATACGCTATTTTATATAAATGATATTAATGCATTTATTTATAATTTTCTAGTTTTAATGGAAGGTAGAAAGTATTCTCATGATGCAGTTGACATGACTGGTATTAATGTTATGTTAAATACAAAGGATGTAAGCGAGTACCTGAAAATATCACCAAATGGTTTAGAGGTAGTTATGAATCAGTTATAAATAATAATAGTTATTGATATTATTTAATATTTCCATTTTTTATATTCTAGGCCCGTTGTGATGCATATTCATTTGAAAGTGTAAGATGTACGTTTCAAGTAGATTCAGGAATTTGGTATTATGAAACTCTTATAATTACTACAGGAGTAATGCAAATTGGTTGGGCTACAAAAGATAGTACCTTTTTAAATCATGTATGAAGTCCATATATTTATATTTTTGTATTAAAATAATTAATATTGAATTACTAATTGCACTTTTTCTTTTAACTGTAGGAAGGTTATGGTATAGGAGATGATGAATTCTCATTAGCTTGTGATGGCTGTCGAAGACTGATTTGGTATAATGCTAGAAGTGAAAAATATCACGATAGACCTTGTTGGAAAGCTGGAGATATTTTAGGTTGTTTGTTGGATTTAAACAAACAAGAAATAATATTTTCTATAAATGGAGTACCATTGAAGCCATGTACTCAGGTTTTCAAGACTGTGAGGTATGTTCACATTTGAAATTCAAAAAAAAAAAAAAAAAAAAATTATGAAACAAAGTCATGAAAACGTATCAAATATTTCATTTGTCTTTTGTTAGGTCTGGATTCTTTGCAGCAGCTAGTTTCATGTCATTCCAGCAATGTCTTTTTAATTTTGGAAATGTACCCTTTAAATATCCTCCTACTGATAGGGAATATCAGAAATTTAATGATCACGCTTCATTAAATCCAGAAGACAAAGTTGTGCTGCCCAGACATATATATGTAGATCGTTTGAGAAGACTTAGCGTTAGGGAAGATTCATGCACTTTATGTTTTGATCAGAAAGCTTCAATAAGGTTACTACCATGTAATCATAGGTAAGATAAATCTTATTTACTCATTTTTATTATATATACTTGATGTGCCCTCGTAATTAATATTTATTACAGAGGCTTTTGCCAAACGTGTTCAAAACAATTGGTTGAATGCCCTATGTGTAGAGCTACGATCGATGAAATGGCTTTAGATGGTATATGACACTTACCAAGCAAAGCCATATTTGTTGAAAAGATACTTTTATTATGTCTGTTATATTACTTTATGCTCAGACGATATCAGGAGATACTTACGAAGATAGAAGGTTATTTACCTCTATTAACGTATAGTCTCTTTTGTTCCTATTATGAACATTGGTTTTATTCAACGTTTAAAATAAACGACATGCACTTAACACGTATACACGTACGTATGAAACAGATTATGTGAAGTAGTAATGCTGCCATGGTGGGATAGATAAAGATGTAACGTAAAGTTGAATGTAATATGTGGTAAAGAAAAATTGGTCTAAAGGATTCAATTTGATGAGATCTACTATATGTGGAATACAGTCGTGATATTATATGCAATTCTCTATATGTAGTATAGTATTTTGATAGAAGAGAACTATGGTTTTTAACCATAGAATATTCCCAAAAACTTTATCATAATTATGAGGCCTTCTCCTTTGTGACTTTTAATACGACTAATGATAATACTACATTTTAATTAAGCTATACAAGTCAAGATGCAGAATCACGTCAATAGTAAATGTTACAATTTCTGCACCATCTATCGTTGATTTATTCTTTTTCTCACTGATCGATTATGAATGGTCAAGTAATTTTTTGAATAATTTAAATAATAAATTATTCTCTGTAACTTTTTTTTTATTAAAATTATTATTAATTATTAATTCACTTTGGTGGCTTAGGAAAAGTAACACATGCTACTTATATCAATCTGCTTAATATTTTATGTGGGTTTTACCTACAACATACTTTTAATTAAATGCCTAATTATAACTGATAACACATAGATTATACATATTTTTTTCTACACTATAGCATTTAAAAGATATATTAGGTGTAATTTAGAAACGAATTGCTAGCAGTTTTTTTTGAAAATAATAAGAAACAAATGTAAAATATTAAATTTGTGACTGGATCACGAATTTTTCTAAAATATGCCTCTACAAACATAAACATATATTTTTTAATCTACAAATCATGTTTTCAGTTACCAATAACTTGAATGTATCAAAATAACTAGCACATATTTACAAATTTATAGGGGCTATATCATACTCGAGTTGCTAGCGATTCTTATAAAACTCTGATTCAAAAAACACTTATAATGGATAAGTGACTGGATCACAAGTCCATGACAGGTATAGTTCGATGTACAATTTTCTCTTGCATCATAAAAATTTTACAATAATCATATATTGTTTCATATTTCACTTAAATAGAGAAACGAAATAATGAACTTTATGCTGTAACATGAACCCTTATATAGGAGACTGTAAAATATTGATATATCTTAGTATACATTATATCGACACAAATACATATATAGAAAAAGCGAGAACAAGAAGGAAAAGATAAAGATATATATTATATTCTTGGCAGGAATATAAAGTCTAATGTTTTATTATATATGTGCTTTGGAAGAATTTTTTTTTTTTTATGAAATCCATTCGTACTCATCAACAATAACCTACTCCCGAATTTTTCTTTACAAAGAAGCCTTTACATGTTACATAAATATATTAAGGCTTGCGTACTCTCGCATATGTATCTTAAAACGATATCGTATATATTTATTTGGGCAAAAAAGCCGAAGGAAAATAATGATCGAGAAATCGCTATCATTTTTTTGCAAAAATTGTTTTAGAAGATACGTTATCTCGCAAATTATCGAATGTTGTCGATAGTTTCGAGAAGATCGCGTAGCGAGCTATCGGCATTGATTACACGAGGCGCCGTTAGAGTGCGCCGCAGTTTGTTACAACATGGCGGGTGAGTGAGTGACTGTGGATCCTACGAGGCTGCCCAAAAACACGAGGGATTTTCTTTTAACTTGTGCCGTTTTGTGGGTTTCAGATATATCCTACATGCAAAAAGAAGACCTCGACGACTCGGACAAGGGTGAGTAAAATGAAATAATAGTTGTAAGGACGATGATCGTAATTATAAAGCGCGAGGGGTCGTCCGAGTTCGGCACACGGACAGTATAGCCCCACCACCGGAGGCATGCCGACGATATTCGAAGCGTGCACGATGCGCGCGTAGCGTATCGTAATGATACGTAACATGGCATGGACACAGGTCGACACGATAGGCAAGAAGGAAATTCGCGCGCGCGCAAGTCATCATTTTTCGAGGTTAGGGAACCACCCGAAAAAGAGAGAGAAAATGAGATAAAAGGAAAAAGCGAAACAAGGAAACTCCCTTGATTCGAAATCATTGTCGGTCGTTTGATCGAGAGTTCCGTGTGTCATTCTCGCATGCGTGTGAGAAAGATGAAAACATAGAGGAAGAGAAAGAAAGAAAGAAAAAGAGAGAGAGAGAGAGAGGGTGATGTGTACTCGTGAGAAAGAGTGATAAGTAGATAGAAAGACAGAGAACAACAGTCGTCGCGCGTGAGAGAGCGATTTTGGATGGCGTTTTATCGGTTAGGGGGCGCCACTGTATGTACCGAGCGCTTATGTTTACCTCGACCGCCAAGCCCGAAAAAAAAAGGAGGAAACAGAAAAAGGGCACGCGGTCGACTCGCGTCGCCACTCTATCGCTGCGCGCCTTGTCAAATTCCTTTCTGCCTCCGGATGCCTTTATGCGAATTCGTTTAACGTAGATACCCGACATTTCGATCTACACAATTTGATCATTCTTCATCAACGGACTTTTCTTGCACAACTACGAGAAGACGACGACCTTCCTGCTAATACGTTTGATCGTTCCATTTTGTACGTAATTTTATTCTTATTATATTTTATTGCATTCGTTCATTGTCATTATAACGTGATATGAAATGAGTCGTTATTTTTATGTGTGTTATCTACAATGACACGAGTAAGTTACATTCGTTACAGTGTCGTCACGCATTTGTCGAAAATGCTTCAAACGATCGTTTACCGTTAATGACGTTGAACATTTTCGAACATTCAAATATTCTTATAAAATAATACGTATTATTCGATATATTTCTTTAAATAAAGAACAAACAAAGAGGTTAGGAATATGGAGTACTTGATGTACTTTATTCGATTCGTAACTTTTATGGTTTAACGTTTATATTGTAATCATTATCGTATATTCGTAAATACAATAATATTTGTAATTTAGACAATGAGGAGGTAAGGTGAGTTTTTGTGAGAAAATGGCGACGTTTCGGGTAATATCAAAGGAAAGAAGGCGCCAATATACGATCTTTCCTATACATATACCAGGGTGACTGATCTCGGCTCTTAACCTATCGTATATATTTACTAGTGCCATCTATCGTAGACGTATTGTACCAGTTTGTTGATTTTTCTTCTCTAGAGTGATTCAATGATTTTCGGAGAATTCCTCTTACACATTACGAAAAAACGTAATTATCCTAAACTGTATAAAGGCATTGCGTTTTATTGACTATTATGATACGCATTTTTACTATTTCATAAATAATTTTATTTTAATCAATTTTTAGTAAATAAAGAGTCAACTTCCGAGTCTGACGCATAGCACTCGGACGTTCTTATCGAGCTGGACCCTCTGGCCCGATAAAACCTATATTTTACGTGGGTCAGATGAATTCCGCTTTCTCCCTCTCTCCTTCTCTTTCCTTCTCTCTCTCTCTCTCTCTCTCTCTCTCTCTCTCTCTCTCTCTCTCTCTCTCTCTCTCTCTTTCTCTCGTTCTCCTCTTCATCTATCTATCTATCTATCTATCTATCTATCTATCTATCTATCTATCTATCTATCTATCTATCTATCTATCTATCTATCTCTTTTTTCCTCTCTTATGCTCTCAACATGTACCCCTTGAAGTATATATGTAGAAAAAAAAATATTTAGAAACGCACGCGTTAATACTTTACTGCCAACTCATAGCTGGTCCTATAGCTGACTTTATCTAGCATTCCAGAGTTTATCAGCTTCGTTTGTTCATATTCTGAAATGTGCGTAGATAGAAAAAAAAAATTCGAAGCATCGAAACGATCTTGAAATAATTGCTCGATCTTGATTGGTATCAAAAAACCGTAGCTGTCGTTGTACTATCTTGCAATTTTTTTTATCTCTTGTTAATGTCGAGAGATTAAGAGAGAGAGAGAGAGAGGGAGAGAGAGAGAGAGAGAGAGAGAGAGAGAGAGAGAGAGAGAGAGAGAGAGAGAAAACTTCGAATAGTAGATTCATTCGTTTAAAGAAGATTGTTTCAAGGGCAGTTTGTTTCGCATATATAAACGAATTGACGAGCGAGACGAACGGTATAAAATTTGTCCATAGATTTATCCTATCCTTGGTTCTTCTAAGAAATCGAATCGCACGAATTATGTTCATTGACCATCCTAAGTTCGTCCTTCAAATAATTTCAAATCTCTATAGAATATTTGATGATTTATCTTTGGACGATGCAGGTGACTCTTTTCTGATTCATACTTACGTCAAAACGTCAATGAATGATTCGTATTGAACGAACGAACGAATCATCGTGGATTCCGCGAATTCTTTGTCATATATCAACGAGAAAAGAACGATTCATTTTAAATGGTCTAGACATTAATTTATCGGTAATCTACATTTTACCTTCATACTTTCGATATTACTAAAAGATTATTTATTACGTTAAATGCGGCATTTCGATCGAGATAAGAAGATTGGGCATTTGATCTTGATACTTGAAAATCATCGATTCTATGAAAACGTTTATGGGATTTCTCAAGGATATACCATGACGTCGATGTCGCGCGGCAACGAATATATACGTATGGGAGCCCTGGTAACTGCTGGTAATCAGCCGCGATTATGTAAATTATTCAGGGACTGGCGGTGACAGCTACCGGGTCGGACGTTTCTCGAGTGTCAATGCTTTCCGTCTCTAATTTCCGTGCGAAATGACGCGATTTGTCGGATCTACGTGCGACTTTTCACGACGATCGTCGAAAATTTCCTACGTTTTGAGCGTTAAAGACCCTTGAGAACGTTTCCGAAAGGAGAGCTTCGTCTATTCCGCGCGAGGTAATCTCTTCTTCTTCTTCTTCTTTTTATTCCTTACCCCTCGCACGACTCGAGTTTAACATCGAGAGGACTAGAGTCGCAGCGTGGACGAGTAAGAAGAAGTAGAATAGGAAAGAGTGAGAGGAAGCGAGAGAGAGAGAGAGAGAGAGAGAGAGAGAGAGAAAGAGTGAGTGCTCGAAGAACGAGTATAGGTGGATATATAGAGAAACTTTAATTTCTTGGCATTGTGACGAGTTCCTTGCCCTTTCGGGCTTTTCAATTCGGTGGTCTGTTTTTGATAGGAGGCCACGTCGTCTAGACACACCGGGGGTTGCCCTGCCTTTTATAATCGCAACGAAATGCACCCCTTGGTGCTCGACGCAAAAATACCGGTTTTTTTTCTTTCGTTGCTTGCCCCGTTTTAAGCTTCGATCCCCTACCCCGCAGCCCTTTTTTTAAACCAGCGTTTCACCCTTTCCTTCCTTCCTTCCTTCTTTCCTTTCGTCCTCCTTAGCATCGCCGTGTTACATTAAAACGATTTATTTTACTTATTTAATTCCCATTTCATCATCCCCTTATTTTTCTCAATTCGTCCCAGAGCATAGAACTCGAGCTTGAGTTTCGTAAGTTCACGTCAAATGGATTTTACTCTCTCGAGAAGTACCACTTTGGCCGTATTCGTGACCGAGTGACCCGCATACGGTCATATTGTAAATATGATATCGATCTTTTTTTGCAGTTTTCGTTATACACGACATAACTTGTCTAGTATCTATATGCTTATCTTTCTTACGTTCGGATAGCATCGCTGATCGGTGATCCTTGAATTCATGCGATGGACATAACCTTTGTTGAGGGGAGAAGAAAAAAATCTCTTTACTTTTTCGCACCCTTTTGAGTAAGCACGAATGCCCTCTCGTCGTCGAAAAGTTATCGCGCTTAATTTCGCGGCGCATAATCGATGGCCCACGCTGAGGAGAGAGCAGGAGAATGCGCGCGTGCGTGTGTGTGTGTGTGTGTGTGAGGAGAGAGAGAGAGGACCCGTCGAGAGGGGTTCATCGTCGGCGATCGTTGCCACGAGGCTTAGCCATAACTTCTCTCTCTCTCCCCCTCCCGCTCTTTCTTTCTCTTTCCCTCTTTCTCTTTCTCTCCCTTCGGACAGGCTCCTTGGCGCGCGCGCGAGCAAGCGAGCGAGTCGAGCAGTGGCGCCGCCTGTCGTCAAAACGGACGCTCAAATGGCCGCCCGATTATTACATGACATTCCTCGAATACCATCCAGCCCTCCTTCCCTTCCTCTCTCTTACCCCCCTTATCCCTCGTCTTCTCCCGCGACCGACGGCTCCCTCCTCTTCTCCTCATCCTCCTCCTCCTCCTCCTCCTCCTCCTCCTCCTCCTCCTCCTCTTCTTCCTTCACCTCCTTCACCTCCTCATTCGCTCTCGCTCTTCTAGTTACGGAGAACGAGCAGACCTCCTAAGAGGCAAAAGGCTGCGCAAAAGGCTGCGCGGTCCAAAGTAGGCCTGCGATACGAATGATAAACGCCTCCTCTTTTCTCTCCTCTCTTCACCTTCTCCTCATCCTCATCCTCATCCTCTTCGTCGTCCTCCTCTTCCTCCTTCTCCACCATCTCCTCTTTCTCTTCATCGCGTCTTTCGTCTCCTTCCTTTGCGTTCGCGTCTCTGCCGAAGAGACGAGAATCAGCCGCGCCCTACGCGCGATACTCTCACAATATTTCGGCGCTTCTATTTCTTCTCTCGGCGATTTGAGAAAGTCACTGACTAATGAATTTTTTTAACATTTCGAGGGTCCACCGGTCGTTTCCTCATTCGTTCGTTCGTTTTTATCATTTTTATGTTCCTTCTCCATCCCGTTTGATTGCACGTTGACAGTATCACAACGTTGATAAGAAATATTACTTCAAATTTAGTCATTCAGATTCGCTCATACTCGAAATCGTTTCTCTCGAATATTATTTCTAGTTATTTCTTTTTATTTATTAATTTATATTTTTATTATTATTTTTTAATTTTTTAATTTTTTAATTTTTTTTTTCCCTATTTTGTTCATCTTTCTCGTTCTCTCGCTCTTTTCGTTCCTTCCGTGAAAACGCGAAATACGTTACCGCGCGTAGTCGGCGCCGGCGACGAGGTAGACGATCGATTCGCGACCGCCTTCCATTGTCGGTGACTCTCTCTGTGTAAGGGGTTTCAAGCGACTCCCTCGAGGAGGAGAAGGAGGAGGCGGCGGAGTAGGCGTGGAGGAGGACGGCTGACACCCTGTTGCAGAAAGAGAGAGACCAGGAGAATGGTTGTAGTAGAGATAGTACGATTCCTCGTAAGCCACGAACGAACCCATTCATAAAGACGAGGCCGTGACTAACGAGCAAGGAGCACCGAGCGCGAACTATGCCCCCTACCCCTCTCACTCGCTCTCTTTCTTTCTCTCTTTCTCTCTCTCTCTCTCTCTCTCTCTCTCTCTCGCCTGCTCTCACTCACTTTTTTCTTTAGCTCGCTTTTTCCTTCGTTCTTTCGTTCGTTCTTTCTTTCCTTCTTTCCATCCTTCTCCTTTTCTCGCTCGTTACCCAACTCTTTTTCCAACACCACACACAATGACGAGTCAAACGGCACTCTCCCTCCTTCTCATCTTTTTTCTCTCTTTCTCTCTTTCTTTTTCTTTTTCTTTCTGTCTTTCTCTTTTCTCCTTTCATCCATCGATCGTGGCTAATTACAGGAGCGTCCCGTGCCAGAGACAAATTCCTATATCCAGCCAATGACCGCGTCGCCCTTTGACGTCAGAAATCTTGTATAATCTTTCTCATCGGGAACGTGGGAAAGGGAATACCGAACGATGAAAGATATCGATAGCTATCTTCTTATCCTCGAATTAATAATCCGAACGTTAATTAACGTTATAAAATGACGTGGAGGACGATGCCCTCGCGCGTGTCCTTCAATGAAATTCGAATGGTTTCTGATAAATTAGTGAAAAAAAAAAGAAGGAAAAAAAAAATAAATAAAAAGAAATTCTAGGGAAATATATCTTAGAGAATTAGTCATTATTTAATAGGAAAGATTGACAATTTTTTCAGCTCAACTTCTCGACTATTACAATATTGTCTTTTGTATAAGAAATTTGTTCTTTCGTGTTCGTTTTATTTATCTATTTATTTATTTTTTTTTTTTTTTCTGTTCAGCTTCAAGTTCGACACTTTTTGCGTGTCACATTTGTTGTAGCGTCTCTCGAAAGTTTCGAGCCGACCTTCGAGCCATAGGTTCAGCGTTCGATTTATTCTCGTAGTTCGCTCGAATCGCTTAATGTAATTTGCTTGTACTCTCTAGAAAGAAAAAAAAACTCGCTTTACCTGCATCGACATGCCCTTAACGTGACACAATCGTCGATTCTAATCGTCCAGCTGACTCTTTCCTGTATTTTATCGTAACAGGAAAAGTTTTGATCGCGTTACATGGATGTCGAGAATCGATGGATAGTTGGGAAATGGAAACGTTCTATGTAAACGCACCCTTCATACTTGCATCCTCCTCAGCTCTTAACGTACCTCCAAAAACCGGCAACCCTTCGTTGGTTCGCTTTCGATGCTCTGAATGAAGGAAGGGTGAGGAGAAAGGGAGGAGATGAGAGAGAGAGAGAGAGAGAGAGAGAGAGAGAGAGAGAGAGGGGAGGAGAGAGAGAGAGAGAAAGAGAAAGAAAAGTATAAGAGAAAAAAAACAATCTAGCTAATTTTCGAACGCGTATAAGGGCAGTGGGACAAGCAACGTAAAACTAACGCGTCGCCCCAGCTTCGAGTCGATTCAACGACCCTTCAAAGGACCAGAGATCAAAGCATGCCACTGGCTTTTATTCGAATAAAAACGCTAAGTTCTCAAAAATCTCGGAGAAACGTCGACGCTTTTAGTCCTCTATTTTCTTTGGCCTTACCCTCGTCGCTGTGACCTTGACTTTTGAAAGGAAAGAAGAAAAAAAAAAGATAATTAGCGAGACGATTAAAGGGAGAAATGTGAGTTTCCGTTAAGAAAAACGAGAGGATCGATCTATTTTCATTTTTTTTTTCCTTTTTTTTTTTTTTTTTTTTAACTTTAAACACAATTCTTTTGTTTTTTTTCTTGTTTTCTTGTTTTTTTTCTTTTTAATTTTTTAATTATTTTACTTTAATACTTTTAATTATTTACTTTAATTTAGCTACGGAAGTATTTATAATGCTTTCGATGAAGTACGGAAATGTTATTTTCTAAAAATAAAAAGACACCTACTATAGATAAGGTTTCGTTCATTCGAGCTAACACGCGCTATTAGCCGGAGGAATAAATTTACGGAAAAGAGTAATCTCGTAGACGTCGAAAAACTGTAACAAACGATCGTCGAGGGCGAATGCTGGGCGTTTAAAGAAGTACACGGTTTCCCTTTTCTCTCTCTTTCTCTCTCTCTCTCTCTCTTTCTTTTTCCTTCTTCTTTGGCGATTTCTTTACTCTTCTCGCTCTTTTACACGGTTCGCTGCACTCGAGAGTGACGATTCGGATTTCGCAGTAACAAGGAAGACATTTCAGGAAGAGAGAAGGATAGTCGGTGGAGAAAGCGGCGTGATGATAAATCGTCAAGAATGATCCGAGTCGCACGAGTTAGACGAGGAATGAGAGAAAACAAGATAAAGTGTAACGGAGTGTGTATGAAAAAGAACGAGAGAGAGAGAGAGAGAGAGAGAGAAAGGAGAAGGAGAAACTATAAGATTCCTTCGTAATATTCAAAAATGTAAGGAACGTGCGACTAAAGTCGGAATCGATAACGCTAATCGATGATAAGAGGGTGGTTTAGTCGAAGAGGAAGAGTGATAGCGTCATTAATTATATCCGCAACGGAATCGACGATCCTTCTCGTCGTGAATGCAACCGAGAGAAGTGGCATCGTGTGGCGGACAGAAGCGTGCACAGCTGGTACGTTATCAGGTGCCTTCGGTAGGGATGCGATAACGAGGGAAGGATGTCGTAACACATTCTCTCTCTCTCTCTCTCTTGCACTAACACGTTTTCTCTTTTGTCTTTCTTCACTTCTCTCTTTTCATCTCAATCCTCTCCTTCTCTTTTCTTTTCTTTTCCCTTTAGAAGCGGCGACCCAGCCGATTAGACGGTAAGTGTAAACGTGGAAAGTAACTTCTCAATGGACGAGCCTAAAATTCTTTCCCTCTTTTTTAAGTACGTGTCGCGACGATGTCGCTCTTTCACGAATATTTGAGTGTGTGTGTGTGTGTGTGTGTGTGTGTGTAAGTATGTATAAGTATGTATGTGTTAGTGACGATAGTAGTAGTAGTAGTAGCGTTGGTAGTGGAACGCCGTGTGTAAATAAAATTCCAGATGATGCGGCGTTCCATCGTCGTTGTCGTCGTTGTTGTCTCCGCCGCTACTACCACCGTCTTCGCCACCGCCGCCACCGCTGCCGCCTTCGTCGTCGTCGTCTTCGTCCTCTTCTTCGTCTTCGTCTTCGTCGGGGAAAAAGCACGCCCGAGGTGCATGAACTTTGCTCGTAATACGTGAGCTATGAAACTCCTGCTTTTTAATGACGCTCTCATGCCACGTTTCTTCCTATTGATTTTTCAGGCCAATCGACGGCATTATTATTTGTTTTACTAATCCTTTCTAATCTTTGCCATTCTTCCTCGATTTTATATCACTAAGATCTTTCGATAGTTATTGAAGATTGTTTACGAATGGACGATATATTCGATTGGCATAAAAACAGAGAGAGAAAGAGAAAGAGAGGGAGACAGACAGACAGACAGACAGACAGACAGACAGACAGATGGACAACATCAAGAAGACAACGATTTGATAGATTCGAATCGCATTCCACGAGATTTTTCCACTCGATGTAGATGCGACTATTCTTCTTCTCCTTTCTCATCGTTATTGGTATCGTAGGCGAAATGAGGCCGAAGCTCGATGTGGCACGAAGAATTTCGTCCCCGGAATCCGACGGTTTTCGCGCAATTGTTGCGACAATTTAGCGCCGTTGTCTCCATCTCTTCCTTCGTTATCTCGCCAACAAGTTAATCTTTATAAATAGCCCGAGCTACGGTTATATTTAATCCTAACTCTCGCGGTGTCGTGGCTTCTACGTTGATACTTCTCTTTCTGTATCTCTCTTTTCTCATTCTTCTTCTTCTTGTTCTTCTTGTTATTCTTTTTCTTCTCGTTCTTCTTCTTTTTCTCCTTCTTCTTCTTCTTGTTTTTCTTCTCCTCCTCCTCCTTCTCTTCTTCTTCTTCATCTTCTTCTTCTTCTTCTTCTTCTTCTTTTTCTTCTTCTTCTTCTTCTTCTTCCTCTGTATTTCTTATCGTGTCTCGTAAAGATCATTGATGAATGCGTTCTTTGGAAATCGCATTGCTCCATAATTATTCCTTCTCTCTCTTTCTCTCTCTCTCTCTCTCTCTTTCTTTCTTTCTCTCTCTTTCTTTCTTTCTCTTTCTTTCTTTCTCTCTCTTTGTCTCTCTTTCTCTCTGTACTCCTTCTCAGATATATTATATTGGATTCATCGAGAAATAGCTTTTATCGATTAAAGATTGCTAATCCATGTCGAATACTATTCGAGGCATATATGTGCGATCGATGACCTTTCAGTGATGATCTCCGACCTCCTTCTTCAAAAATGTCGATCCTTTATGAAGAAACGAGTACGTTCACCTGAATAATAGAGAAGATTTGCGAGAATATCTATTTGGCTTTCTCTCTCTCTCTCTCTCTCTCTCTCTCTCTCTTTCTCTCTCTCTCTCTCTCTCTCTCTCTCTCTCTTTTTCTTGGGCCGCGCTGTTTTTATCGCAAGGTTTTTCTCGCACATCTCTCTTTCTCTCTCTCTCTCTCTCTCTCTCTCTCTCTCTCTCTCTCTCTTTCTCTTTCTCTTTGGCGGCCTTTCTCGTGGTCCTTCAGTTAACCTAAATTCAGACACGACCAGTAATCGATCGTTCTCGAGCTTCGCCTCTTTTCTTGCCACTACACCTACGTTTTACGAGACGAAGAACGTGGTAAGACCGATCGATCGTCTCGTTCCAATTTTTCCTCAACTAATGCGCGTAAGAGAGGAGGGAAAAATGAGATAAAGATAAAGAAGAAGACGAAAGACAAAGGAAAGGAATATCCTTTAGAAGGTACAATTTTTATAAATTTTTGTCTGACCGACAGTAATATGTAAATAGTTTTATCGATCGAAAAATTTTCTAACGTCTGAAAAATATGTATCTCGTCGTTTTAAAAAATATTTTTCTCCCCGTAGAAAGATCGCGTGCGAACGCAACTAAAACTTAATTCTTGTTCTCGAACAACGTCGAAGGTCCGAGTAGAAAAGTTCGTTTGAGTTAATCTTAGGGCTCGCCTGCCCTTTAATAAAAACGGTCTGCCCTTACATTCCTCGGCAGTGTGTCGTCCGCTATTTTAAACCTGAAGCTTAATAAACTTACGTCTCTTAATTAGACCATTCTCGATTCTCTCGTTTCTTTTCATTCATCCTATGTATGTCTTTTTCTTATAATTTCTTTTTATTCTATTCTATCATCGCAAAGTCTCGATTTTTAGTCGTTCCTTATTATTCGCCGAAAGTGAAAACATATGAAAAGTTTATTCGTTACCTGTTGTACCTCTATAACGTAAGCTTAAAAGGGATCAACGAAATGGCGATGCTCGACTTTGATTTTTTCTTTTTTTTTTTTATTTATACTCTCTCTCTCTTTCTCTTTCTTTCTTTCTTTCTTTCGTTCTCTTTTTTCTTTCTGTCTCTTCTTTGCCCTT